>NC_064867.1:23963658-24263658 GCF_024139225.1 Suncus etruscus | reverse complement strand
AGAGAAATGCAAATTGAAAGAGCCCCGAGCTACTGTATTTTCACAGATCATGTTGGGAAAAACCCAAGTCTGACAGCTGTTTGGTTGACAGGCGGTGGGCAGAAGGCATTCTCAAACATAAAAAGCATAAGGCCATTCTGCTTCGACCTTGCAGACAACAACTTGACAGTATCTCTCAAAATTACAAATATGCTGACTCTCTGACCCAACAATCTCACTTCTGGGAATTGGTCCTCTATGTTTAACATGACAAATGCACAAAGTTATTCACTGGAGGACCTGCTGGCAACAGCACAGCACTGTCGACCACCCAAGCATTCATTAATGAAGGGCTGGTTGGGTAAGTAACATTTTATCCATCTGATGGATGGCATGGGGACCCAGGCGACCTGGTATGCCAAGTAAGGAGGGGAAGGGGTAGGAGAGAATTCCATTTAAAGGAATTTAAACTTGCTAAGGGTGGGAACCGGTGATAGAGTACAGGAGGCAGGAAATGGTCTGAGATGAGAAAGACGAGATGAAATGAGAAAGGCATTCACTCCTGCCTCCCACATATTCCTCTATCTACTGGCTGGATAGTCTCTTGGGGCTCCCTGTTATGGATTGGTCAGATGTGATGGCATTAGGAGGTTGAGATGGGCAGAGTATTCAGATAGGAATCAATGTCTCTAGAAAGGTCTTTAGAAGAAAGGCAGGTGCTGAGGGCAATTTTTTTGTACGGGTATGTGTGGTACCAGGGATCTAATCCATAGTCTCTCACCTCACACAGGCATGCGTGAGAACCAAGGCAGAGGTTAGATGTCATAGCCAAGAGAGGCCTGGATTCTAGAAGTGGAAAAAAACAAGAAATGGATCTTCACTTGAAGTCTGGGGAAGGGCTTTGGGGATGGAAAATAAAGGTCCAAGGGCTCTATTGAAGGAGGCCATGCTTTGCATGCACCACTGCATGATGCCCTGAGCACCAAAACAAAACAAGTCCCCCAAACAAAGCCAACAATTACATAAAACTGAATTCTGCTATTTGAACACCTTGACTGAACTTTATTTTTTAGTTTTTTTAAACTTTATTGATTGATTGATTGATTGATTGATTGATGGGCCATATCCAGCAGCACTCAGGGGTTACTCCTGGCTTTGCACTCAGAAATCACCTTTGGCAGACTGGGGGACCATATGGATGCCAGGAATCAAACCAGGTCCCTCCCAGGTTGGCTGCATGCAAGGCAAACACTCTACAGGCCCCTTGAGTGCACTTTCTAAAAATACATTTTGATGGGCAGGCCTCCAGAATTAGAAAACAATATATCTGATGTTATTCTAACACACTATCATTGGTATGTACCAGTGGCTCAAACTTGAATATGATTTAATGATCATAAATTGCCAGGTCAGTCATGTTTCTAGAAATGTCAGTTAGAGCAGTGCCTGAAAACCAATGCCAAGTGGAAATTCAGAGAAAGTTTAGGGTGAGGTAGAGAGTTGGAGGAGCTCAGCAGTGGAGATAAGACTTAGTAGGAGTGAGGCTTTCTGGAGGCAGGCCCAGCTGGGAGAAAGGAGCTGAAGAGAAAGCATTGTCCAGCGTGGAAATAGCCACCCAGGGTGGGAATCTGGAAGAGGGAAGCCTGCAACCAGGACAGTTCCTGGAAGAGTAAATCCAGGCCATTCAGGGAGCCTGGAACAGCCAGGGAAGAGGGAACAGGTTAGACATGAGGACAGGTCATGCACACATGATTGTGGCTTCTTTGATGCTTGCATGGACTCTGCCTTGGCTATCACTCTCGTTCCTGAGAAAAATCCAAATCCTGCCTTGTGTCTTGCAAAGAACAGAACAGTCTATTACATGCTTAAGAGTGGTGGCATGGATTGTTTGAGGTCTTGGGCTCTTAGGGTCACATTTCAGGAGTGTCAGTGAGTTTATCAGTCTCCTAAAGGATAAAGATGTTTGCTCCAGGGTTGACCCAGATGCTGGAGAGCCAGGCTAGGGGGTTAGGGGGCATGCAGTGTCCTCCTCCCCACACAGCGCAGGGAAGGTTCTAGCAGAGTGCTGGAGAGAAGTTGGGGGAAGAGCTGCTGGTTCCTCTTGTCTCTGAGCCAAGAGCAAACTCCTGTAAGGCTGTGAGAAGCCTGCCTGAGGCCCCACCTGCATCCCAGGCATCTTGCAGGATGGGGGTCCCTCGCCTCTGTGAGTGGAGAGAGGCAGGGACTGGGCCCACTGGAGCTGTTGTTTTCTCTTTGTTTTACACACAATGCCCCAGAAAAACATTTTGCTGATATGTAATTAGGCCAACATAATAGAGTCTAAGAAAGCAGTCGGTCTCATTTTAGACGACTTTGGCTTTCATAATGTTCAAAGAGAATACGTTAAAAGAAAAAAAAAAAGGCAGCTTAGTGCTCAGATGTAGAAAAGGGGCTGATGGCTGGAAACACAGGCGGTGGTTCTTGGAAGACTTTTTCCCACCCCTGCTGGTTAATTCACATCTTCGCCCCATTTTCTCTCGCAGGCAAGGACGACAGCAAGGGCCGGAGCCCTCCAAGAGCCTGGCCCCATAATGGGAATAACTGCTATTATTATTTGAGATTCATTGTTTGCCAGAGTGGCCTCAATTATTACCTCCCTGCCTCCTGGCCTCTTTACACAGCTCTGCAGCTTTGCCCAGGGAGAAGTCCTTTCCTTTGGCCAATGCCCTACCTGCTGCAGGCTGTTGTGACTGTAGTCAAATATTCGAAAAATTCTCAGTTTCTCAAGGGGCTTTGTTGTACCTATTTATTCAGCAATCCCTCTTGCACCCACACTTCAAGTGTCACTTGAGTGATGATGGCAGACAAATGCCCCAACCAACAGGAGACAGGTACCAGGTACCACCAGAATAGCAATCTCTGCAGGTCACATCAATAGTATGTGTGAGTAGGCAGACTACAGGGTTGGGATGCTTGCCTTGCTGTGGTCAGCCCTGGTTTGATCCCCAGCAATACACAGTGTGCCCCACGCACTGCTAGGGGTCATTCCATTTTTTTGGGGGGGTGCCACACCCAGCAGTGCTCAGGGATTACTCCTGGCTCTGCTTTCAGAAATTGTTCCTGGCTCAAGGGACCATATGGGATGCCGGGAATTGAACCCGCGTCCATCCTGGGTCAGCTGTATGCAAGGCAAACACCTTACCTCTGTGCTACTACTCCTACTCTGACACCCAGGGGTCATTCCTGAGTACAGAGCCAGGAATAGCCCTGACTACTGCAGGGTGAGTCCAACCCAATGGGCCCAGTACCATATACAGAATCACCCAGAGACCTGTGCTCTGGCTGGCCACAGCAGCACCTTACTCTGATCCACTGAGCTTTGTTTTCGTTCTTTTTGGTTTTGGGGTCACACCCGGCAGCGCTCAGGGGTTACTCCTAGCTCTCTGCTCAGAAATAGCACCTGGCAGTCTTGGGGGACCATTTGAGATGCCAGAATTCGAACCACCGTCCTTCTACATGCAAGGCAAATGCCTTACCTCTATGCTATCTCTCCGGCCCGCACTGAGCTTTGTTAGGTAGGTTTGGTCCAATGCCAGAGGCTGAAAAATGATTCATATTTGAGGAGGGGAGAAATGGCTGGGTGCATCTCTGAGAGAAAAAAATAATCACCATGGTGAAAATTCCCTATTGTGAGCTGAAAAATAAAATGTTATTGTACATTTTTCCTTCTCATTCTCCAGACCAATTTAGTGTCACTCTTTCCTTACAACCCACCACACTGGCACAAACAGCCATAAACACACACCCCCCACACACACACACTACACCTTGTTTCTTTCATGCCAGACCCATCATGCCCTTCCATGACAATCTGGAGCATTGAAATCCCATCTACGAGGTCCTCCCTGGAGGGCCAGCTCCAGCTACCGAGGCTCCCTGGGAGACCGAGATAGCCAACCACTTGGGGCGGATGGCCTGGCTTAGACAGCCTGGCTGCTCCTGAAGCCCCTCTCGTGCCAAGCTGGTAGAGACCCAAGACTGCATGTGCAAGATAACATGCTCCTGGATGGAGCAGGAACCGGTAGGGTGGCACAGCCAGAATGCTGCTCCAGTCTCTGAATGCAGCGGGTGAGTTGAGAGCGGAGCCAGAGAATGTTTATGTACACATACATGTTGTTGGAGCTGTTTACAGAGAGAAACACACGGGTTAGAATGAGGACTTTGGAGGACATGGGAGATGCTTCACACAGATGCCCCTAGATGATGCTAGAGAAGATGAGGCTGGATGTTGCATTGCTTTTGTTTTGTTTTGTTTTATTTTGTTTTTGGTTTTGTGTGTGTGTGTGTGTGTGTGTGTGTGTGTGTGTGTGTGTGTGTGTGATTTTTTGGGCCACACCTGGTGACACTCAGGGGTTACTCCTGGCAATGCACTCAGAAATCGCTCCTGGCTTGGGGGACCATATGGGATGCTGGGGATGGAATCGCCGTCTGTCCTAGGTTAGCACTTGCAAGGCAGACACTTTACGGATAGCGCCACCACTCCGGCCCCTGGATGTTGCATTGTTAAGCTGACACTGGGTGAAGTAGACAGAAGGGGAGACCATGAGTGTAATGGGGAACAATGATAATTGCCATGTTAGCTTTCAGGCATGGTCCCATCCGACCTACTCTGTGGGTATTCCTGGAGGTTGCAGTTTTCTGAAGATTTTTTTGTACAAGCAGGGGATTCTGGGTAGGGTTTGGGCTAAAGATGGGGCTGGGATGGTGTCCTTGCCAGTATACTGAGAAACCACTTTGTTGGTTAACTATGAAGAACATAAGATACCTTTTCTCCGTCTAGGGATATGCTTTAGACCCTACCAGTAGCTTGGATGAAATAAAATTTAGACTTTCTGGGAGTAGATGTGATTCTCCATTTTCTTACTCTTCAGATAATTTCAGGTATATAAGGAATCAGGATTTTTTTTCAGTATTCCTTTCATTCCTATTGTATCTACTCCCTACAAAAAAGAAAATGGTTTAAAATGAGTATTTCTGGGGCTAGAGAGCTAGTACGAGGGCTAAGGCACTTGTTTTGCATCTGAGTGACCCAAGTTTGATCCCTGGCACCCTAGATGGTTCCCTGAGCCCTGCTAGGAGTGATCTTTGAACAAAGAGCCAGGATTAAGCTCAGAGCAATGCCGGGTGTGGACAAAAACAAAATAAATAAATAGGGTTCTGCAGACAAAACCTTATTAGTATTGTGGGTGGGTCTGGGTCCCTTCAGATAAGAAGTAGGTAAGACTTTTGACATCATCATATAATGCAGCTCGGCGTAGCAGGTTTTCTTCAGAATTTCTCCATCAGTAAATACAAGGTGCCACCTCCAGCCTGAAGTTGTGATAGGTAGTCTCTTCCAGGTGAACTGGATGTCAGTTTTTTTATTATCATTGTAACTATATATTCCTTGAATCCACTCTTTTCCCCACTGTCCAAAGACATGGATCAAGTCCCTCAATATGTTCTTCAAGGACCTGTTTCTGTTAAGTGCAATTCCCGTCAAGATTTGGGGTTCTGTCACCTCCACAGATAAATCTAACCCTCAGATCCCAATTGTTCTGCTCAGCCCTCCACATGAAACCTTCCAGGAAGTCAATGATGAAGACAAGAGAGGTGACAGGATTTTCACAGTGTCGAGAACAAAACAACATGGGGTGTCATCTGGGAAACCCTACTTTGTCACTGCCTGAGCATTCAGAGCATGTGAAGAGAGGCAGCAGATACAACACTGACCCTGATTAAACTCTCTTTCATTACAGCTGATGTCAAATCAAGTATCCTCCTTTCTCCATCATTGATTTTTTTTAACTTAAGTGCAATTGATTTTTTTAATACTTAAAAATGTAACCCATTACATTTTATTAGACTGGTTTTGATCCAACATTTATAAACTGATACATAATAAGATTCGAAGGGGTTGGTTTAAGAAGTTGGGGGAACCTACTGAAAAGGAATCTAGATAAGTTATTTTCAAGGCATCCTGTTATGTGTCCCTCCTTTTTAAAAAAAAAGTGGTGGGATAGTTCTACAAACATCAACTGAAATCTAATTTAGAACAAGCAGCTCTGGTTGACCATGGTGTTGGTACCTTGCCTACAATCTCACCCAGATTCAAAAAAATACCCTTGAGCCTCTTCATCACTCAGTAGTTTTTCCCTCCTTGAGCCTCCATCTATGCCCAACTTTACTGATGTTGTAGAGCTCAAGAACATCCATGTCATTTTAATCCCAGATGGCCACCCAGTAGGCTCTGTGGCTTCCCAGCTATGGGTATTCCATAGGCCCACAGTCTTTCTGTAGGCACTAATGGAAAAAGTGTAAAACAGGACAAGGCATAGGCTGGTAGTGCTAGACCCATAAGCAAAGGCCTTCTCCAAATCAACTATCCTTTGGGGGCTGCCTTTCAGTCTTCCTAGAGGCACATTGTGTTGTTTTGATTTTACTAAAAATCTTAGTGTTGGGAATTTCAAAAAAATTTCACTGTGAGAAATCGGTATACATGCTCCTCTAACCACAAGAACACCCTGGTCCTCTGGGGTCATTGATTATCTGTCATAAGCTCTTGGAGAACCATTTGCTCTGTCCTCATCTGTGGCTCCCAGATTCTTTGGGCATCTAAAAGCTCTTAAAAGGGGGCGGCTCATGGAAAACCTGAGGAGGACAAAAGTCTTGAGGGACAGCCAGGAAAAGACAAGAACTTCTGTTCTCAGTGGCAAGGAAATGAATGAGCTGGGAAGTGGACTCTTCCCACTGGGCCTGCCAAGAAGACAGTATGGACTCAGTTTGTGGGAGCATAAATGGAAGACCTAGATCAAGCCATGGGGAGAAGGGAAGAAGAGGGATGGAGAGAGGAAAAGGGAGAAGGGGTGGGAGTGGAGTAAAAATATAGGAAGAGCAAGAGAGAATTTTTTTTTTGTTGTTTTTTGGGCCACACCGGCGTTGCTCAGGGGTTACTCCTGGCTGTCTGCTCAGAAATAGCTCCTGGCAGGCACGGGAGACCATATGGGACACCGGGATTCAAACCAACCACCTTTGGTCCTGGATCGGCTGCTTGCAAGGCAAACGTCACTGTGCTATCTCTCCAGGCCCGAAAGAAATATTTTTGTTTTTTAGGCCACACTCTGTGATACTCAGGGGTTACTCCTTGCTCTACACTCAGGACTCACTCCTGGTAGTGCATCAGGAACCATATGGGGTGTTGGGGATTGTATGAGGGTCATCACAAGCAAAACAAACTCTCTACCTGCTGTACTATCACTCTTGTCCTAGGAGCCAAGCCTTCCTTGTCACAGTGAGGATCACTGCTTCCTTCTTGATATTCTGGGGTATGCATTGTTTGTTTTAAGGCTCAGATTCTCACTATTTTCTGGAAATCAGGGTTCCTCAGTGCCTGAGGTCTTCACTAGAATACTTCTTGTGATACCTCCATTTTCATCAGGTATAACATGTTCCTGGTAAGTGTGAGATCTGCCACCATGCCCCAGGAAGATTGATAAGGAGGCTGTGTGTGTACAAGGTTTGGGGTGCTTTCCTCTTCATGGACTGTCCTCCTTCCTCCATTAGTGAAATGATTTTTCTTGATCAGAGTTCTCCATCTATCACTGGTCCAAAGTGACACACAGCAGACATAAGTTGCTGACAAATTGTTTCATTTTGTTTTGGGCCACAGTTGAGGGCACAAAGGGCTATTTCCAGGTCTGTGTTCAGGAATGTGACTCCTGGTGTACTTAGGAAACCCTAAGCAGTGCAAGAATTCAAGTAAGGGATGGAACCATGCAAGGCAAGCATTTTAGTCTGTCCACTCTGTATTTGGTCCTTGAATAACTTAATTTGTGTGTGTGGGGGGGATGATTTCCACAGCAATGCTGGGGATACAACTCAGAGTCTGGTGCATACATCATACTTCAAGTTATCTCTAAGGTCCTGTTGGTAATTCTCTTCTTTAGAAATGTCTAACCTGTCTAAGCTTTGGATGTGAAATTATATACTCAATGCAAATTTGTGCACAAGAAAAAGTTAAAGTGCAGATAGAAATTAGAACCTGATTCTCTCACCCTACACCCCATTATTCTGCTAAGTTCAGTCATCATTGGCCTCTAGAGTGCCCTGCTGCCAACTGGCTGCCCCACCCCTCAGTCAGACCACTTGAACCAGTCTGCACCTGATTTAGCCTGGCCCAGTCTGCCAGTAAGACCTCAAGGACACTCAGTTTTGGGGTTCCTGGGAAAGGTTCTACATGTTCACAAAAAGGGCCAGAGTCACAGACCCCTTCCTCCTGCAATTGTTGCATTTAAGGACATGCTCAGAGTTGCTTCAACCACTGCAGGTCAAGTAAGTAAATGTCAAACTCATATCTAAAGAGCTGACATGCTGATCCTGAACTGTCAGGTTCTGAATAAGTTGAATGGCCTAATCAGGGGAGGAAGGAGCCTGATTCTCCCAGCTTGGACCCCTGACTCTTCCCTATGTATCCAATAATCAGCATCTATGTCACAACATACCTACATATAACATATATGACCTACTACATACAACACAATTATGGTTGCAGGAGCAGGACACAGAGAAAATAGCCATGCAACTGTTGATACTAGGCCTGGGATGCAGGGAGCCAAGGATGCTAGGAAGGCTCAAACATGTTGATTCAGGGGATCATTCTCAGAGTGGGGCATAAGGGGTGGATAAAAGTTATAGAGCTGAGGGATAATCACACAGATCTGGGTGACCACACCCTTTGACAGGACCCCTGTGCAGATGGGGGTGAGAAATGGCCTGGGTTGACATCTTTGAATGCAGGTGTTGTCTGCCTAGTATTTTTCCAGGAGTGATTCCTCAAAGAACCTCTTTTCTATCCCAGGGGTTGGGGGGAAGGGAGGAAGTTCCAGAACCATAGGCTTTAGCAGCAAAGATTCTAATCTAAGAACCCAAACAAGAATCTGAAACTCCTCAACAATGCTAGAAGTGGCAGATGGTCTCTGAAGGAACTGGTTCATTTGGCCAGAGCAGAAGGTGGAAAATTCTAGGAACTATGGAAATAGAGGCTGAATGAGTGGGGGCACCTAGCTGAGTGCTCCTGAAGTCAATTCAGGTAGACCCACAAGATACTCAGGTCAGTGTTCAGGAGAACCCATTTTCCTGCAGAACAAGCTGATGGACAGGACGCCAGTTCCCTCTCATGCCAATATATGCACAATGAAGGTGAGACTATGTGTCCCTGAGCTAGCTGGCTGCAGAGACTCATCATCATCCCTGTAGGGATGAAAAAAAAGAAAAGAGAAAAGGCTAGGGAAAAAATCGTGAAAGGAGGATTCTGTAATCAGATGTCTGCCATACTAGCTGGACATGTTACAGCATGTTGTGATGTAGTGTAGACAGAAAGATGTGGTGGGATTCTAACCAGAAGATTCCCAACTTCAAAGACTAGTCATGACCAGAGAGTGAGTACAGGGGTCATGACATTGACATGTGTGTGTTTATAAGCAAGGTTGAATGGACCAGCACATTTGCAAAGAAACATGACATGGCATGTTTATGTGTGTGCTTGCCTAAGTGAGGCTAAATGGAGCTGCACTGACCCATAACACAGACGTGTGTGTGCATGTTTAAACAAGGCTGAATGGACAGAACCATGATATACTGCATGTGTGTTTGTATAAGGCTAAATTAAGCTGCACATTTGCACAGAATCATGACACAAATGCATGTGTGTGTATATATATATGTATATGTGTGTGTGTGTGTGTATAAGTGAGGCTGAGTGGAATAGCATATCTGCACAGAACCATGATGCTGACATGAAAAGGCAGCAGACACAGAAAAGGAGATGTCTGTTCCACTGGGACAAAAGAGACAAAGCTAGTCAAGAGAAGTTTGTCTCTTAGATCCCACAAGTTCATGGCTAACTTAGGGGAACAGTCTAACCAGAAGAGAGTTCCCTTTCCCCTTAGAGAGATGGCTACCTCAGAGGCTGACAGTGACAGAGGATAGGGGTTTGAGTCTACCATGGGCAATGGAAGTTCTCCAAAGAAACTGGCAAGATGAGTAAGACTAAAAACTTTGTGTAAAAGAAACTGGACAATAGTTAACATTAGCATCATCAATCCATCTGTCATCACTGGCAGAAAATTCAGACTCTGTTTCCACCCAGCAGGATGCCAGCCATACCTGAGTATCAAGAGGGTGAAAAATGATGAAATAAATTTACTGGCCTGCCAGCAAATGTCTTTGAGGAGCTCTGTGGGTGGAGAATTGGGAGTTTTAGTGTTTGACTATTTCAATTGCATAATACTTCTGCCAGCGCAGATTTCAAGCTACCAATTTGACTGAAACCATCGTGAATGTAGAGTTAAGAAGGATACAATTGACTTTGCAAGCTAGTGTGCAGCACTGGACACACTAAAACACTATTTATTTTACAGGCATGCTGTAGAGAAAAAAAATTCTTGGAAATGGTTGGGAAGGGGAGATAGAGAGGGAGGGAAAGAGAAAGAGAAATAGAGTGTACACATGGTGTGTGTGTGTGTGTGTGTGTCTGTGTATGTGTGTGTGTGTGTGTACGCATGTGCTCATGGGAGGAAATGATTTAAACTGACATCTTCTGCTAGATTATAGGTTAATGCCACACTCAGGTGATCAAGTTAAAGAAAGTTAAAGTATTCTAACTTTTAACTAAAGTCATGTTTATCTCTCCCAACTAACTTCTTAACCAACAAGCTGACCTCTGATTCAAAGGACAACTACGATCTAATTATTTCACTTGTAATCCACTCTCCCTCCCTAAATGCACATAAAACAGACCTGCAGCCACACATCTTCCCCTGCCCTGACCCAGTAAGGTCACAATCAATTTCCAAAGCCTAAGACAAAGTGGGGTTGTACTCATCACCCACTTATTTGTGGTAATCTTGAAGCCCCAGGTAACAGGTGGCCCTAAGGGTTAATAACTGATCCTTGGTGAAACCTAAACACCAGTCTCCTTAAGGCTATGGAAATGGACCTCAGTGTCCCAGGCCCGAGTTTCTGAATTGACAGGTTCAGACCCCACATTTCCCACCACTTGCCATGTGCTGTTGCTACAGCCACTATTGCCAGGACACACCTGAAGAAGCTTCCTTCAGAATTTCTGGATCATTGCCCTGGAGCCATCCTTCCCTGAAAGCCACAGCTTTCCTCAAAGTGAGATTCTGCACACATCCTACACCTGCTGTTGTATCTGCTCAGACTCAGGTTTAGGGGTGCATTCAGACACTGTTGGGAGTCAATAGTTACTGAATATTGGGGTGCCCATGGCTCAGTCCTGAATATATTCTTGTAGCTCCTTAGCAGTGACTTGAAGCCAACACTTTGCTACATGTCCCAGACAGATGGGAAGAAGAATCCCATCTTATAATGAGGACACAGGGTCACTTGGGCTTTTGGAGGGCCTATTTACCTATACTGGATTCTCTGCCACGAAGGAATTTCCCCTTCCTTTGTGTCCCACTTATACTTAGGGCTGGAGAGGGAGGAAATGATGGGGCCTGATCACAAACTAGGTCATCTCTGGGGTTCTCCCATCCTGACACACAGAAGTTCAGGCTTCTACCCAGGGTCCAGGATGCAATTTTGCCATAATGGGATTTTCAGATTTTCACATTTCTAGACACTCTCTGTTGGCACAATGGCATCATTGCTCCAGGAATCCCCACTAGCCCTATACAACTCTTGCTGGGTTATCCAGCCCCTGGACACCCTGCTCATCCCCAGGTTGAAAGTGAGGTGAGCATCCAGATTCCTTATGAAGAGCAGAAGTCACATCTGTCTCCCTTGGGCACAGAAAGCCTAGGTTGGCAGGCCAAGCACCCTTCCTGCTCCCCACCCCCCAATAATGCCAAAGCAGTATTCTTCCAGAGCCTACTCAAGAGCACTCAGAAGTCAGTCTCCATGTCCAATTCCTGCCTCCTTCACACCTCATATGAAGGACAATGGGGGAAGAAAGCAGGGCACTCCAGAAACTTCCCAACTCCAGAGTTGGAGAAATGCCTTTATAGATTTCAGTGAATCTCATCTAAGACTGTCTTCGGCCTGGTGGCCCAAAGCAATCTCCATATGAAACACGGAACACTCAGCCTGTGACATAACTGCTCTGGGCCTCAGTTTCCTCATCAATGAAAGAAACCACTATACTTACCTACCTGGCAGGTTTTTCACTTTTGTGAAAAGTCAAGTGTGTGGGTGGGCCTCAATTTTCCTTCCCAGGAAAAGGAGCTAGAGAGCAGATCTAACATCAGGAACATATTCTTATTACCAGGGCCACTCAGCACTCTTCACATTGTCAGACTTTTCAGTGACATGTGAGTGAAAGAAGACTCTTCCTCCATTCATTGCTGTGGCACACACACACTGTATATTTTTTTACAGGATGGGAAAAGTGGGGCATGCTCCCAGTGTGTGGGGAGAAGGGGTAGGATTGTGAAGAGATACATGGGGTCTTCCTAGGGTCTGCCCAAGCCCCACTGCCTTTCAGGGGGCGCTGAGCTGCTTCCCAGGTCAGAGGGAGCAAGCAGAGAGAACACCCACGGTCAGAAGCCACCCCTGCTGCCAATCCCCACTTACTTCCAGAACGGTCCATTGTTCGACAACAATAGCGTCATAGCCCTGTGTGGTTTTGCTATCTTCTGTGGAAACAGCTTCAAAAATGAATACTCCATCTGTCAAACTGTGTAAGGAATCTGTGGGAGAAAAAAAAAAAGAAAGAAAAGGCGGGGGGTGGGGTGGCTTCTGGAAACCGTCTGTGTCAGAAGCCTTACAAGCAGCAAAAATTTTCACTGCATTCATTAATAATCCCAATCAGAACATCTTTTCAGCATGTTAATTAAAGAAGGCACACACGGCCCTAGAGTCTAGCCCCCTCAGAATGAATGAGACTAATTTACCTCGCAGTTTTGAATAATATCCTTGATTTTATGAGCCCAAATTTCATTGTTAGCAATCACTCTCTGATTTCAGGCGTTTACCTTCCTTTGCTCACGGAGACACCAGGAGAGAACAGATTCAGGGGGAAACATAGCCACTTAGCAACGGTTTTCAGGAGAAAACTCTATTTAGGTAAAGAAGACTTCTATTTTTTTTTTTCTGGACATAGGGAAAGTCAGAACACCTCAGCTCTGTTCTTGTTGCTTGTGAAGTGGTGATTCTTGAAGATGGCAGGATGTGACCTGCTATACAGACAGCATTTGAGGGGGAATAGGGGAAAGATGTCCACTAGAATGACCCCTGAAAATGTTTCATTGGACATTGCTCTCTTTCGAGCATGGGCCCTGAGTTTTGAACAATTCAGACACTTGTGTGTATGATCAGGAGCTGTCTGAAAGGATGAGGAGGAGAGAGAGGCTATCAGGCAACCGTCTCTGCTGAAGCACTTGTGTTTCCTGGCTCCCACTTGGGTAGATTAGCCCCTAACCCCACCCCACCTACCAAGTGCCCAGATCAGAGACTGTGGGAGAATGAAAAGTGGGTGGTTTGGGTCTATCATGGAAACCCATGAGATCTCTTTCAGAGACTCAGTCTTGCCATTTGTGAAATGGGTTCTAGATTGAAAACACCACCCCCCCCCATACCTAGGTGCCATATAACCAACGATTGATCAATCCTAGTCCTAACTGAGCTGTGTCTTTTTCCATAGGCTTGGGGCTTTACCTTCCCAAGGGACAATACTTGGAAAGGCGACTCAGACTAAATAAGGTCATATGGTTGGGCCCGAGCCCACAGGATTAATATTCTCCTAAGAAGTGGAAGCAGGATTTGGAGATGCCACAGAGGGAGTGGAGGGCACATACATCCAACCTTGGTGCCATTCTTAGCACCACTAGATCTCCCAAGAATTCCTGCTGCAGCCCTCAGGCACCTCAGGCACCTCGGGCACCTCAGGGCTCCCCTGAGCAATATCTCACCTCAGTTCTTCCTTTTCCTTAGGGATGTGGGGTGGGTGGGAAGCAAATGCCACACATGCCACACTTAGTGGTGTTTGAAGCATATTTCTGCTTCTGAGCCTTGGTTACTCCTGGTAGGCCTGGGATCCATATGGGATGCCAGGGACAAAAGTCATGTCAGGTGCACACAAGGCAAGCCTCTTGCCTGTTGTACTATCGCTCTGGCTCTCTCAGACCCTTTAATTGATTGAATTGCTGGCTTGGTTGAATGACAATCACTGGTGACCCCTCCAGCTCCTGAGCATCCTCCCCGCAAAAGAGAAGTCAAAGACACCAGGGCTTCTATGGTGTGGTAAAGCCGCAAGACTCAGCAAGTGCCTGCAAGGTAGGAAGAGGTTTCTGTCCCTCCCCCCAGACAAATTCACCAGCACCTTGATCTAGCAATTCAGTTATCTGAACAATGAGAAAATAAATGTCTATTGTCCAGGTCCCTTAGTCTGTCTGTTTTTTTTTCTTACAATAATCTAACTAGAGT
The DNA here is from genome assembly GCF_024139225.1 of Suncus etruscus. Lineage (NCBI taxonomy): Eukaryota > Metazoa > Chordata > Mammalia > Eulipotyphla > Soricidae > Suncus > Suncus etruscus. The sequence goes on along the minus strand of NC_064867.1, from coordinate 24,249,216 downwards.
GACACATGTAGAATGTATATTTAGTGACAAACCACTTTGATTTTAGAAGGATAATTTCCATAATGTGATTTTCCCCCTTTCCCACACCCCCAGGGAAGAAATGAGACAAATTCAGAAAGTTGTAAAGTTCTCCAAATCACACAAGGATTCAAGGGGCTGCCAGTATTGTATAAAAGGCACTGAGAAAAAGATAAGACATAGAAACACATAATGATCTTTAGTCTCTGTCTTCCATCAGGATTCCAACATCAAAGCCAAGACCATCAACATGAAAAAATCATTTATAGCAGGGCCGGAGTGATAGCACAGCAGTAGGGTATTTGCCTTGCATATGGCTTACCCAGGATGGGCCTGGGTTCGATCCCAGGCATCCCATATGATCCCTTGAGCTTGCCAGGAGTGATTTCTGAGTGTAGAGCCAGGAGTAACCCCTGAGCATCAACAGGTATGGCCCAAAAACCAAAAAAAAAAAAGACTTATAGCATCAATAAAACAAAAACCACTACAACTGAGAGATGGATCAAAGGGCTGAATGCATGCCTTCCAGGTTAGAGACCAAGATTTGCTTCTCTGCTTATCTGTATGGTCCCCTGAGCCCCACTGGGAGTAACCCCTGAGCATAGAGGTTTGAGTTTCTAGCACCACCTGATGTGGCTTCAAATGCAGCCTAATACTAGAACACCATTAGAAAAGCATCAACTAATTCACTTACCCTCTTCTTCCAATGACTAGTAAATATTAAGAAAATTTTTCAAATAAAAATTTTTATTTAACTGGCAAATGTTGAAAAGGAAATGTTTGCCTCGGGTAAGGATGAAATGAGAACATGGCTAAGAAAATCCTACCAGTACCTTCCTTGCTGGGGGCATTTTCACAAGATCTCAAGAGCCTAAACCAAGTTCATTCTCTTTGACCCAGATATCCTGCCTCTTTTAGTCCCTACTGGGACAATAATCTCCCGTACAGTCAAATATTTTTCTGCCAGCATTGTTGCCAGATAATTGAAGGAGAAAAAAAAATACCATGCTAACTTCTCAGAAATCTGCATCTCCAACTACAGAAAAGCAGTTGAACACAAGACCTGTAAACTGCTTGTTAGGAAATTTTAAGGAAATAAATGACAGGCTAGCCACGCTAATGAGTGGCAGAATTCAGGAGAACTTGGATTTTCCGTGACAATAAATTGTTGTTTTTGTTCTTTTGAGACATACCCAAAGATGCTCAGGGTTACTACTGACTCTGCACTCAGGAATTACTCCTGGTGGTGTTTGGGGGACCCTATGGGATGCCAAGGGTAGAAATCAAATCATCTGTGTGCAAGGCAAATGCCCTTCCCACTGAATTATAGCTCAGTCCCAATTATTGCTATTTATGCCTGTGAAAGTAATTCGTGAAACACAGGAGCCTAAGCCCAAGGACCACCCAATCTGACAAGAAAACCCCAATTTCAAGCACAGTCTTTAGAGGTTAATCAGTATCCCACTCCAGTTTCTTTCCGAATTCCTGTCTGAAGGTCTGTTATCAAACTGCTATGAAAGAGCAGAGCTTGCCTTTCTCATCTTCTCTTAGAACAAGTATTCCCTAAAAGTGTATGTCTTTTGCCCTCCCCCTCATCATGGCAAAGCTTATCAGAAGGAAACAGAACTGCTCTTTAGTTGAATCATATCCCAAATGTTTTGGGGGTCTAGGAGCTGCACAGGGCAGCTTACTTGTAGGGTACTTGTAGGTAGAGACTGGAGGTCCACCAGGAACCCAGACCACAGTAGGGGTGCTCCCAGGAACTGCTCAGAATCAAGTAGATCAGTAGATATTCTGATTCCCTCACTATGCAAGCAGAACAAACATTTCTCCAGACTTCTCACACAATCCAAAACCTGGTGAGTATGTAGTTTGCTAACTCTGGAGGTGAGCTTACAGAAAGACAGAGATACTGCAGCCCATCTGGACTTTTTCTCAGGCCAGGAAAGGGGGCCACCAAGGGCAGCAGACAAAGGTCTGGCCATGTTGGGCGATGTAAAGTCAGGACACACCATGTCCTAGGCACCACCCGCCTCCCAGCATCTGCCACTAAGCCTGTTATTGAGCTCTTCTGGCTCTAAAGTGCTGATTTACCTACTTAGCTAGGAAGCCTGTTTAGAACAGCTGTCAAAATGTGGTCATCTGTAACAGCAAAAAAGTCAATGAAGCACAGAGAGCAGACAGCTGGGCTTTTACCAAGCCCCTTGTTTTGACGGCCTCGTCCACTCCCATCTCATTTCCCTCCATGGTGCAGCCTAGTGGTGATGTGCGCTGGGTTGGGTATAAATAGGCCCATCATGAAGGCGCCGGATGTAGAAAGGTTAAGTCGGGCTCTATCACTGGGAAACACTCTATTATCGCTGCATTTTTTATGAAAGAAAAGCTGCTTCCCTACTGTGCACCCAAAGCCATTTGCCCTGGTAAGTATATAAATATTTGATGCTGGCCTTTGGGTAAAAGGCCACCTTACCATCCCCAGTTCATGATTTACAAGAAGGATGTGGGAAAGGAGATTTACCCGATTTTCCCAAGAGAGAAATTCTGTGAGGCAAGTGCTCTTCCTCTGTGGCCTCTGAGACATTAAAGCTCTGTGGAACGATCGGAGCTTCAGGATGTCTCCAGTGCTGGACAAACAAGTCTAACCTGATGTGTGCACAGTGCTTCTGAAGTGGACAGGTGCTCAGTGCAGGGCTTAATTTTGTGGGATTAAAACAAAACATTAAGTTATCTCTCTCTTTTGGTTTTTGGGTCAATTCTGGCAGTGCTCAGGGGTTACTCTTGGCTCTGTGCTCAGAAATCGCTCCTGGTAGGCTCTGGGGACCATATGGGACGCCGGGAATTGAACCACTGTCGGTCCTGGGTTGGCTGCATGCAAGTCAAATACCCTACTGCTGTGTTATTGCTCTGGCCCCATAAGATCTCTTTTAATCAAGGGGAGGAGAGATGGGCCACATCTGGTTGTACTAAGGACATATTCCTGGTTCTATAGTCTGGAGTCTGTACTTAGGAATCACTCTGGGTTCTATACTCAGGGATCACTCCAGGATCTATGCTCAGGGATCACTCTGGGCTCTGTACTCAGGAATCAGTCCTAGTAGTACAGGAGCAGGGACTGAACCTGGGTTGGCTGCATACAAAGCAAGCACCTTATCCTTTGTACTGGATCTCTGGCCCATTTTTCTCAGTTTTCTTTTGCTTTATGTCATACCCAGTGATGCTCAGGGCTTACTCCTGGCTCTGCCTACACTCAGGAGTCATTTTTAGGGGGGGCTCTTGGAACCATCTGGGGTGTGGAAGATTGAAGCTGTATTGGCTTTTTACACGGCAAGCACTCTATTCCTTGTACTGGTGCACTGGCCCTTTCTCCTTTTTATTTTAGCATGTTAAATTGAACTCGGCTGTCTACACTGAGGGAGATAGCCTAACTGATGTTCTTGCCTCTGAGGTCAGGGCTCTCTTCCCAGTATATGCTGCAAGGTGCCCTTAGCACCATCTTGGTTCCAGAATCAGCACATACCACTGGCATGACCATAAGGGCAAGCATGGTACTAAAATGTCACACACTTGCCACCATGGGAGTCATTGTTTGAGAAATCCTGGGCGCCAGTACTGTCTTGCTTCTCAGTCAAACTGCCACGAATCTGCTGATGCCAGGACAGGAGTGAGCAAGCCAATTCTTATCTCCAGGAGGATGTGCAGGCCTGGCATCCTTCCTGCATCCCCAATGTGAACCAGCCAATCCTCACGTACCTACCTTCTGTAACTGGGGGTCGCGACTCCTGATGGGGTCACCGCATGAATGTGAAGGTTGTGCAATCATGGACAACAGTAAAAGGTTTCTGAAATCTCACTGACTAAAAAAATCAATTCAAAATCGACCTCACAGCAAACCCTGGCTGCTCTGAAATAGAATTCAGACCTATAGGTACGAGGTCTGATCGTCCTAGAGCCGCCGTGCTTCCTCTTTCTCCCTCCTCTTCACCTTCACCAAAGCTGTAGGCTCCTGCTGATTCACAACCCCCGATTAGCTTCAGCACCAGCACTAATGGGCATCACCCAGAAATTTTTTTCGGCACCTCCTGACCATGGGTTCTGAGGCCATCCCAGAGCCTGAAGGTCTATCTGTGTCAACATTTGGATTGAGCTGGGGGAAGGAGAAGAGAGTGTGAGTGTGAAGAAGCGACTTTTTGGAGGAGAAAAGCAGGGCCAGAGAGAGCACTGGACTTGCATGAGTATGGTCCATCCTCCCTCCAAATACACAAAGACTGATGAAGAATGGAAGGGCATCTAGGCAGCCCGTATCTCCAGGTGATCCATCATGTGGGACTCAATGTACTCTTGTCGCAAATGCTTGTTCAACCAAGGCCTCAGAACTCAATTCCAATTTACAGGGAGCAGAGACTGAAGAAATTACATAAGGTGCATGCCACAGAAGGAATGCCAAGGACAGGGCACTGTGCAGAAAGGGACTCAGGGCAGCAAAACTCTCTCTGAGTGAGCGATATGAGGATAAAGGGCAATGCAGCTGGGCTATTGGTCCAACACTTGATGCCATGATCCTTTCTAAAGGGGTTGAAGACATAGGAATATGGCGGATAAAGGTGACGAGACGAACTCTAAGATGAGAGAGGGTGATAGGTAGGGTAATGGAGAGAGGAAAGTGGGGAAAGAAGAGGGGGAAATGGAAAGGGGGACATGGGAGATAGAGGGAAATGGGGAGGTGTGATTAGGTTGGGGAGAGGAAAGTGGGGAGGAAGGAAGGGTGGGGAGGAGGTGAGGAAGAAGAGAGTGAGATGGAGAGAGAGAAAGGGAAGGGAAAGGAGCAGGGAGAGAGAGAGAGAGAGAGAGAGAGAGAGAGAGAGAGAGAGAGAGAGAGAGAGAGAGAGAGAGAATAGGGAGCCAAAAGAAGAAAGAGTGCAGGACTAGGACAAAGGCAGTCTGGCAGCCTTTGGTGAGAACCATCTGGGCCTTCAGATGGATACTTTCCTGCTGTCACAGCAGAAGATCCCTATTGACCTCTCCCACTCTCTAGAAACACAGGTTCTGACCTTCTCTCACCAGAATTTCTATGGGCCCCTCCAACCTCAAACTCCCCATCTCAAACTCTTCCATTCCCGCAGGGGGACTCCGGCTCCCCTCCCTTTGGAGGGCTTCACCACTCAGCACTAAAGCATCTCCTTCCTCCAGCCCCTGCCTTCTTCACAACCTCCCTGCTACTCTGATACAAGACCACTCTGAAACCCTTGCAATGGTCATGGTTCCCGTGTCAGTGCTCACAGCCATAATGCAAAACTACCAGCAGTGTCTTTACTAGGTGTCCCTTATCCCCAAGGCCATGAGCAACCTAACCCAGGAGCTTGTGGGGGCGTCCAGAGGCCAGGACAGCTGCAAAATGTGAGGATAAGCTCTATGTCCTCATGAGGCAGTAAAGATTTGAAAAACAGTTGGAGCTGGAGAGTCTTTTGTTTTTATTTTATGGTCACATCTGGTGGTGCTCAGGATTACACCAGGCTCTTTGCTCAGGGGTTATTCCTGATAGTACTTGGGAGACCATATGGTATGCCAGGGATTTATTTCATCCAGGTTGGCAGCATGCAAGGCAAATGCCCTACCCACTCAGGTGTCCTAAAGCTGGAGAGTCTTAATCAGGAATGACTCCTGAGCACAGTATCAGAAACAACCCTAAGCACCCCAAAACTGTCACTCACCTCTCCAAATTAGGATAGTTCTCAATTAAAAAAAAATAGATGAGACAACTACATATCCTTTCCGCAGGGAGAGAGAAAAGCCATGCAGTCCATGAGTTGCTCCCTGACCACCAGAAAGAGCTCAAAGCAGCCATGTGGCTACAATCTCAGGCAGGTAGTAGGCACCCCTGAAGGCAGTGGGACCCTCCTAAAGCAGTTGCTTGTAACTGCACCCCGGTTTTTGATAACTACCTGCAAGTCCCTCCCATTTATGGGAGGAGTCTTTGGAGGATATGACCTGTAACTTTACCTGCAAGACCCCGCCCATTTCCTGGGTGGGGTCTTGGAAAGGGTAGATAAGGCTTTGACCAGAGAGGATTAGGGCTTTTGCCCCTTTTGCCAGCATGGAAAGGTATGAGGAAAAGACAAGGCCGGACAAGTTAAGACGCAGGGCAAGCTAAGGATAGCATGCATAAATGGTTGAGATTGACCACACGTGTGATGGATAGGGTATGAATAAAACTGATACTTCCTGATGCCTGTCTCTGGATGAGTCTGATTCCGCTGTTCACCTAAACCTGGGACCAGCCAGCTGAATGGGGGTTGTGGAGCCACGTGGCCTGGGATGGCAGAGAAAGGTCCCTCCATTCGTCCCATCACTATCCAGCTCCATCATTAATTATTTAATTCTACAGTTGCTCAAGGCCATATCAATCGGGTCAAGGATACATTGCCACTGGGGTTGCATCTCAAACCAAACCACAGCCATCCCAATTTCTAGGAACTTTGTGGATACTACAGGGAGATCTCTGGGGAGTGGGAAGCCAAATGTCCTTATCACAGGAATGGCACTGACTCTTCAGGAAACCAGAGTCGCGAAACTCAAGAACTGCATCATACCATTAGCCACCTTGTAATTTTATAAAAATTATAAATATTTTGGGGCCAGAGCAATAGCACAGCAGTAGGGCGTTTCCTTTGCACATGGCTGACCCAGGATGAACCTGGGTTTGATTCCCTGCCTTCCATATGGTCCTTCAAGCCAAGAGCAATTTCTGAGTACGTAGCCAGGAGTAACCCCTGAGTGTTACCAGGTGTGGCCCAAAAACTAACAAAATAGAAAAAAAAATACAATCATCAGTCACACTAACCACTTTTCCAGAATTCAGTACCTGGGCTGGCTGCTGTTTTCCAAATTAGATAGCAGAGACAGAGAATGTCTCCCTAACTATAGAAAATACTACTGGAAAGTGCTGCCCTATGATGACCTCTACCAGTCACCTGCCTTGTCATTCATCCGTTCCATCAAAGTCCATGGCCCTCTCCCATGTGCCAGTTGCCACTCAATGAACACATCGCCATGTGTTACACTTAGGTCATCGGAAGAACTTGTACCTAAAACTAAGACTGGTACTTTATTAGGGTCCAATGCACAGGAGAAGGTGAGTTTAGGGACCTGTAGCACAAAGACCTCTGTCTCTTAAGTATCCATAGCAAAGGAAGAAGTATACAAATGCTGTTTCTGCTCTGCCAATTTGTGGAGAAAATTGCTTAATCATCAAGACAGGAGACTGTTGATGCCCCCTGCCAGGTCTTGCTGGGATCAGCAAGTTTGGTGTTGCACTTATTTAGGAATCCTACAGCTGGCAGTCCTCTGGAGCCACACATGCTGGCATGTTGGCTCTACTCTCTACTCTTCTCAGCTTGCACATGGCCTGTGACTGACTCTGTGTGAACCCAGAGTGCTTTCTTGGAACTCTTACCCACTTTGGAGAGATGTTCTGCCTTCCAACTGCCAGCACTATGCCAGGGGAGCGAGCCTAAAAGATAACCCATAATTGGGGAGGGAGTCCTGGGGAGCCCCGAGACCCAGAAACAGTGTGTGTCCTGGTGGAGTTTATAGAAAGCAGGCTGTTCAATTCACTTCTCTGCTGTTAATTCCAAGGTGCTGCTACTGCGACTTCAAACTGTAATAGTGTCTATAAACAATTTGCACTTTCTGAGAGGCATGATCCCAGGGGGTAATTAACTAACCCAGGGAAGCATCTCTCTAAAAGCCTTTAAAAGCAACAAAAATGGGGACCACTATCCAATGAAACAGAATAGTCCCCCCACCATACAGACCCTTCCTTTGTGACTTTGGAAGCTACCTGGCTAGTGTGAACCTAGGTTATGGGCCTTATGAAAAAATTCCTCAAGATATGTGGATAAGAAAGCAAATACAGCCTGTCTTTTGTTGTGAAGCTTTTGTGCTGAAAGAGAAATGCTCAAAATATGGGTTAAGATGACAAGTGGGAGAAACAGGGATCACCAAGATTGCTTCCACTGAACTCGACCCCAACCTACCATTGACTGTTCCCAGATAGAAGATAGAGTTCACCAACACGCCGCCTTTCCGGAAGTGGTCGCTCATGTGCTCCAACCAGTTGGCATCCAGACCACTCACTGTCTGGCCATTTCTGGAGACCCGTAGCGGGATGGTGACAGGATAGTATTGGCGGCACTTCTGGTGGCTCTTCGGTTTGTTGAACAGGGTGTAGATCTCCATCTCTGTTGGGATTTGTAAACAGGGTGGGAGAAAAAGAGGGGCAACAGTGAGCTGGGTGAGGTGCACTGCCCCTGCCATGTTTCAAGAAAGCACAAGACATCCAAGGTACTGTCTGTTCCATCAGCTTCATCACAGGCCATTCTAAGAACAACATTTGGGGGCCTTGAAAGTGAAATTGGGTGCCATGTCTCTCAAGGGTTGAGCCTTGAGTGAGGTGACTTCCATTTTTGATCTGGCTTATGAGAAATAGCTGTGACCTGAGATTAGTTCAACTAATAATTATCTGAGAGAAGGACCTGGTACTCATTTCTAAGAATTTATATAAGAATGTCATTGGGAAACAAAAGCAGACCCACTGGGCCCAGAGTTAGTTTTTCAAAATATAATGTAGACTACCTATATAATATAAATATAGTCAATCCACAGATGGACCATAGGACATAGTATAGTGTTTAGGACACAAGTCTAGCATCTGCCTGACCCAGGTTTGATTCCTAGCATGACATATCTCCTGAGCACTGCTGGGTGCAACATTGAAGGTCCCATACACAGCCAAGTAGCCTGAATACCCCAAGCACTGCAGGGTCTAAGCAAAATTCCATTTGCAGATTCTTGCACTGAATGGATGACCTGATTTGGCTGAGAATCACTCAGACTTCCTGAGCACTGCTTTGGAATTCCCACCACACCCCCCCTCCCCAATACCACTATGACTCTGGGAAAACTTGTATATCCTGAGCTCTATTTATAAACAGGGGTGATGTATCCTGGGGCTGACCACATATTATATATTCAAGTGCATCAAAAATACATCATTGATATAAATGTGTTCCCATAAACATGGGTTTCTGCCTGGAGTGGTCAGATACTTCAATAGTCAGGCAGGCACTGGGTTTTACAGGGCTGCATTTATAGCTCAGTGTCTCAACAATCAATACTCACTACCTGCACCATCCCACCCTTGCCAGTTGTACGTGCTGCCAGCCATGAGCGAGCAGCAGCTGCCTCCGGGAGCAAATACCTGGAATTACAATCTAAGTCCGAAGGTCTATTTTTGTGTTCCTCATTGAGGCAAGCAATCAAGAGTTCACCCAGCTTCAACAGTTTTGCTTACACAGCCCTGTCAAGAATACACTTTGGTTTCCAAAAAAGATCTATTTGGATAAGAAGAAAAGCTCCACCTTTCTTTCAAAGAAATATTTGAAAGGTCATAAACAATGCCTGACACCTGGCCTCGACCCATGCTCCAGGGGGCTGCGTCCCATTTTTCAGGATTTCACAATTTCTGGCAGTATTTAAATACCAGCTGAATTATGACTTTTCTAAACAGACTGGCTTTTCTTTATTTAAATAAATGCAGTGAAAAAGGAAACTCTGCCTCTTGGTCATAACCATAAGAGAAACAATGACCATTGGGCCATAAACAGAAGGGAATGATGAGACATATCAACACCAAATATGTTCATCCACATCTTGGCTAAAATTAACCCACACAATTATTGTATTCAGGGACAAAGAAAAACTGAGCAAGCATCAGCAGAAATCTCTGAGCAGTAGTGCCAGGCTCAATGCTATCACAAGTGGGAGTTTAGATAATGGGGAAGCCATTTCAAGGCATTCACTGGAAAGATCCAAAGAGAGAGAAATGTGCCCATCCTTACCAGGTCTTCTGAAGATAAAACCTACTTTCATCAAACAATGCTTCTCAGGACCCTAGTCTGACCAGGAAGCTATCTCTAGTCAATAAATACTTGCATCTGAGAAATCAATTCTTGGCCTACAGAAATGACAATCAGTGCAGAATTTCATGATTTAGAAGGAAAAACTTCAGAACTGAAGTTATGCAGATAAAGAATCAAGCAAGGAATTGGAGTTCAGTCAGGGAAATAAAGGGGAATGCCAGGAGGTGAACTAGGATGATTGGGTGTTTTCATTGTCTTGGTGTGTGGGGTTCCTATAAAAGCAGAGTTACTAAAGACAAGAGGATTAGAAATGGTCTGTAGTCCATGACAGCCTTCGAATTTCTTTAAAAGCAGGCCCTGGGAATTGGGGGTACAAGTGGTTTATTTGGGCAGGAGTATTAATGAGAACAGCGAAGAGAGGAAAGGCAGTGACGTATGAATTCTTGAGCAGTTTACCACCATGGCAATGGGCTCACCCTATAAGAAACATACTATAGTGATCACAGGTTGGTCCACAAAGAGATAAATAACTCAGGTTTGCCATTTTCAGGAATTAAAACCATTCCTAAGGACTCCGACCTATAGACATATCCCCATTCCATCAAATACCTGACTAGGAGAAATGTCCTTAGGTGACCCCAAGAAAGAGAGCCAGACAGAACCCTGGCCACCACATCTACCACAGATGAACCAGATGCAGAAGGAAAAGATCCCAGCCTAAAGACAGTATGTGTGCTGAACTGAGAAATGACCAGCTCAAGTTTGAGAAACACATGACAACACTAGCTATGATTCCCCACTCTGAGGCCCAGGCAAAAATACACCCACACCCAAAAGCAGTATGAAATAGAAAGGGAATAAGGTAAAAAACTAAGAACCAAGAAGGTTGGGTGGACTGGGGCAAGACAAGGCCATCACCTGTCCCTCCTCAACTGGACCACCCAGAGGTAGACAGACCAAACTGGCATAGTAAGAAAGGGGAGACACTGCTGGAAACAAGGACCTCCACTGAGACATGGGCAGAAGCCTGACTGCAGACGCACAATCTCTGTTATCCTGTTTCCACACTCATGGGCCTGTCCATGAACTTGGAAACTAGCCAGGAGCAATGGTTTGTTCCTGTAAGCTCCCACTGCCCACTGTCCTGGTTCTCACACAGGCTCCACAAACACCAATATGCCCAGAAAGCAGCTCTGGGAGTGCTGAGATTGAGATTCTCTCAATGCTCTGCTGACTCTGTCATTACCCTGAGAGGCTTTTTCCAGACGTGGAGCAGAAAGTTCAAGAGGCAAGGTTGAGGTATTATTCCCCGATCTAAAATGTCCTGAGAAGGGCTGAAGAATGGCATGATCCGAGCACCTATGGTACACAGCTGCACAGGCTTGTGGATCTTGTATTTCCATTTCTGCCTCTACCATCTCATCATCTTTCTCTTTTCTCCTGATGGAGGGCTCTTCTTTGACCATTGAGGACCCCCCCTTGTCTAGGAAGGCCATTATCTGGCAGAAGCAGCATCTAGGTCTGCTGACTTACCCAAGCCAGATAAAAACTGAAAGTAAGCAGAGCAAAAGGAGGTGCAAAGCTCCCCAGAGCAGGAGGCAGGTGACAGGTGACCAGTTCAGAGTCCATAGAGTAGTGGCACTTCACACAGGATAGAAGTTTTCAGTGTGGCCCAATGGCCTTGACTAGGCCTGGGATCCCAGGATGAGAAGGAAGAAGTCACAGTCTGATTCACAGCACAGGACTACTAAAACTCAATGGGGGTGGGACTGTCAGTGGATGTCAGAGTTGGCCATCAAGCTTGGCAGGGAGGGCCTGGGGCGTCATGGGCCGGATATATGGTTCCAGTAGCAGAGCACATGCATAGAGCCCAGCTCGTTGATTGTAGGCACTGTCTGTACTACCCTGTGCACTACATTGTGTGGCCTGGCTCCTGAGTACCGCCATTACCACCAGCAGCCAAACACAAATAAAAGATGAAAGTTCCCATTCTGAAGGCTGGGCTGGGATGTCATGGTGAGCAGAAAGAATAGAGAAGCCTGAATCTGGGAGGAGGCTCCTCCAAGCTGCCATCAGCCACAGGGCAGCTTTTGGCCGGCATGGGGTCAGGACAAAGCATAGCCACTGCTGCTTCAGCTCCGCCTTCAAGGAGGTAATGGGGTGGCTGGCAGCAGCCTGCCATTCTGAGGCCTCCTACCCCCACAGCTGCTCATGGATCACTCCCAAAATCCACCAGAGGGACCCATTAGTTCAATGCCCAGAAGCCTTAAGTGGTTCCCCCAGATATCAAGCTGCTAAGTGGCAAAGCCAAGTGCCTTTCCAACTCCAAACCCCAGGCTATTTGCTAAACCCAAAAAGCGCTCGTTTCATCAGGCCACGGAGAAGCAGAGCTGTGAGCACGGGTGGGCGCTCGATAGCAGCTGTTAATGGCCTGAGTGGAAAAGGCTAGGCAGAGGGAGGCAGATGGAGGGCTTGGAAGAATTCAAGAATTCAGCTGGGGTAGAATTCTCTATGGAGAGGGGCAGAGACTCACCCTTGAGGGAAAAGGACACAAGATGGAGAGGCCAGAGGAGGGCACCTCCTCTCCTGCTGAGAGTACCACCGAACACCGGCCTGGTAGTCCTCTCAGAGATACAGATACACTGCAGCACTCAGCTTCAGGTGGAGCAGGTAAGGGTAGGGAAACCTCTCAGAGATACCATAAGAGAGATGGTCAAGAGATGGATTAGTGTGAAGATGACCTACAGGCCTTCATGTTTCTCTTACCTAGGATGGACCACGTTTCAATCCCCCAGCATCCCATATGGTCCCCCAAGTAAGGAGTGATTTCTGAGTACATAGCCAGGAGTAACCCCTGAGCATCACCGGATGTGGCCCAACCCCCACCCCCAAAGAAAGAAATGGCACATGCACAAGATGTGGGGAGAGGATGATCATGCCAGAGGTATGCTGGAGGGCACTGCCAGGGGGCGACCCTGGCATTCCTACCAATTCCTACCAAGTGTTCTCTGAACAGCTTCCCATCAAGCAGCAGGAGCTTCCCCTGGACCAGAAAACCAAAGTCAAGGAGCAAGAAGAGAATGGCTGGATGGGCCTGGGGGAGCCAGGTAGCAAGAGAAGACTCCAGCCACTAGACCACAGACAGACCTCAGGAGCTTAGGAGGGCACGAGGGTGACCCTCTGAGCTCCCAGGAGGGGGCAGGAGAGACTAGCAGCCTGGGTGTGGGGGGCATCACAGCCTAGATTTCCCTTTTAAAGGAAATCCATGGGAGGAGGAGGCAAGGGGGATCCCTTCGGATTCTTTTTAATTGTCTTGCTGTGATTGCCTATTTAAACCCACCTGGCAGAAAGAGACGGAAAAACACTTCACTCTCCTTAGGGTGCCCAAGAGAGCCTGAGCTGAGTTGAGCAGGCAATGGGGAGGGGAAGTTGACAGGGACTGGGGGGAGGGGTAGGTGACAAGAGCCTGGACTTCCCAGGGAAGGAAACCACTAGACCCGCCCAGAACAAGATAGGAGTGCAGCTGGGGTTAGCCAAGGGTTTTGACCCTTGGGGATAGGGTCCCAGATGGCCGTCTCACCTCAGGGAACCAGACAACAGTGGAGGGTGAGGAAGGGACATTCAGACCAGACACTGGGGCCTAGCACCCCAGTTTCAGTCTCAGTTGGTCACAAAGCTGTGTGAGGCATGATCCAGACAACACAGGGTAACAACACACTCTGAGGTGGCCTTGGGTTCAGCTGTCATTTTCACTCCCTGCCAAGAGCATTAGTGAGGCCCAAAAGCATGTGAGTTGGGGAAAGACAGACATGGGTTTCCTGGAGGTAGGGAACCTTCTGGGGCCAGCTCCTCAGCACAGTGAGGAACCCTTTGTCATGGACAGAACAGGGAGAGCTGCTACCCACCCCAAAACATGTGAGGCGCAATTCAACACTCTCCACTGTGGGTCATCACCCCAGACTCACATATTTGCATGCTTGTCCCAAGGATCTGGCTTTTCAGAATAGAAAGACACTTGAGAAAATAGGTCATAGGCCAAGACACTAGGGTGCTGAGTGATTTCTATATTTTGGTTTCAGGAGTGGAAGGGGAATGAGGGAGAAGTACATAGCAGGGTAAGGTTTATGAATGAGAGTAGACCCCAATGAGTTTGCCTGGGGTCCCTCCACAGAAGCTAAGAAGTCTGGAAGGTGTCTTGAAGAAAAGGTACCCATCCCAGGGGAACTTCTTGCTTTACCACCCCCTTTCCCAAAGCTAGGCTTCCTGGAAGAGGAGGTCAGTAGTGGGGCAGGAGCACTTATGAATTAAAGGGAATTAAGGAGTGTTTTGAATATGCCTTTCATTTAACCTTCCACCAAAAACCTTGGCTACAGTGCTAGGTTATAGGGGAGAAAATGAGGGACTGTAGGATCTCCTGACAGAGCTGACTAAAGGTGGCTGACTTTTATTTTGGGGAGTGGTGGTTTGGTCACACTCAGCAATATACAGGGCTTACTTTGCCTCTGCACTCAGGGAATCATATGCAGTTCTGGGAATTAAATGGGGTCAGCCACAGGCAAGGCAAGCACCTTAACCTCTGTACTAGTTGTCCAGTTTTTGGGTTTGGATTCTTTTTATTTATTTATTTCTGGCATTGGGTGACTCTCAGGGCTTATTCCTGGTTGAGCTGAGAGATCACTCTTAGAGTAATTTGGGGGACATATGGTACCAGGGATCAAACAAGGGTCTGCCTCATGTAAAGAAATTGCCATACCTGGGGCCAGAGCAGTGGCGCAAGCAGTAGGGTGTCTGTTTTGCATGTGCTAACCTAGGACAAACCATGCTTTGGTTTGATCCCCCGGCATCCCATATGGTCCCCCAAGCCAGGAGAGATTTCTTTTACTTTAATTTTTTTTTCCAATCTCTCCCACTATATGGAGTGGCTATTTATCTCATCTTCCACAGCACCAATTCTATTCTCAGCTTGTTAGCCTGTTGGAGAGCGTATCCATTTTGCCATTCAATTCATGTACTGAGTTTTTCAGGCCTGTTATTTGACCTGTTATTTCAGTTTGGAGTTTTGTGATTTCTGTCTTTATATTTTCTTGGTTCTTATTAGTGTTCTGTTCAACTCGATCCATGGTTTCTTTGAGTTCTTTGGGCATCTTCCATATTTCTTGTCTAAACTTCTTCTTTTTTTTTTTTTTTTTTTTTTGGTTTTTGGGCCACACCCGGTGACGCTCAGGGGTTACTCCTGGCTATGCGCTCAGAAGTCGCTCCTGGCTTGGGGGACCATATGGGACGCCGGGGGATCGAACCGCGGTCCGTCTCCTAGGCTAGCGCAGATAAGGCAGGCACCTTACCTCCAGCGCCACCGCCCGGCCCCTTGTCTAAACTTCTTATCTGAGAGATTGATTAGTTGGTTGGCCGTTTTCTGGTCATCAGAATTGTCATCTTCATTTTCTATGTCTGATGCTGGCCTGTGTTGTTTCCCCATTAGCACACTTGTATTGTGGGTTCTTCTACGTGTTGTGGTGGTATTCATTGGCTAAATGATGTGCATGGCCACGCACCCTTTCTGGGTGGGTCGACTTGCCTCCAAGGAAGGGAAGCCCTCCGTGGATGAAACCTCACACAGGATCAAATCTTAGGCCTGAGCACGCAGCAGAGAAGAAAGTCCGGGGAGAGATGCTGGGCTTCAGTGATCCAGCTCAGTTCTTAGTGTGTTTTTTTCTTCTTGTTGCAGTGGCGTTCTTTCCTTAGAAAGAGCGCACAGCCATGTAGTGAAGTGGAGCTAAGTGCTCTTCTGGAGCCTCTGGGAGAGCGAATTTTCTGGGCCCTTTTTAGCCCACTCCCAAGAGGTTCAGGAGACAGGACAGGGACAAACACACACAGGCAGCACTCACAGTTTCTCACAGTCAGGCCCCACTGGGCTGGCGTAGATTTTCCCAGCCTGACTTCACAAACAGGGGACCTGCCTTCTGTGAAGTACTGTTTATAGCCGGTTTTCACTTTAGGAAGCAGTCCCTTGGCATTCCGGCCCCTTGAATGAGCCTCTGGGAGAGTGAATTTTCTGGGCCCTTTTTGGCCCACTCCCAAGAGGCTTAGGAAACAGGACAGGAGACAAACACACACAGGCAGCACTCACAGTTTCTCACAGTTGGGCCCCACTGGGCCAGCCACCAGGAGAGATTTCTGAGTGCAGAGCCAGGAGTAATCCCTAAGTGTCACTGGGTGTGGCGCAAAAAAAAAAAAAAAAAGAAATTGAAATTGCCCTGCCTGCTGTACCATCACTCTAGTCATGATGTCTGGCTTCTTAACCACTGTGTTACCTGTCTCCCTACAACTCCTGCCCCTTTATTTCGGGGGAATCCCACCTGTCCTCAACTTCCTCATTCTAGAGTCCTGGAAACTTTATAGAAAAGGTCCTTCTTTCTTCTCAGGACTTAGTACATACAGTCAGCAACCAGAGGAGATAGATATTTCTAGAATATTCAAGAGAAGGAGTCTATAGGCTCTAAATTAAAAAAAAAAACCATAAGGTGACATACCTTTTTTTAATGCCAATTCTGGCTGAAAAGAAAAAGTGAGAGAGAGATAGCACAGCAGTAGGGCATTTGCCTTGCATGCAGCAGATCTTTGACAGACAATGGTTCGAATCCCAGCCAGGAGTAACCCCTGAGCACTGCCGGGTGTGACCCAAAAACAAGCATACAAAGAAAAAAACAAAAGAAAAAATAAAAAAAAATCTAGCAAGATTAGTTCTGGGAACTGATTTACAGAGATGACTGAGAAGATGAACTGCTCCCATTATGTAAGAGGCAACAATTAATTCTCCTTTTATCATTCTCCTGGATGGAGATAGAAACATTCCTTTCCCATGGTTCCTGAGCTATTCTTAAAGCATATGCTAGTCCTCATAGGTTGATTTTCAGAATCTGTAAATAATTAACATTTGCCAAAGGGATATGCCAACAAAGAATGACTCCTAAGCACAAGGGCTCCTTCCTCTCAGTCCTACCTGTCCCACCAGCTAACAGCTAGGAGTGGCTGCAAAGCTGGTCTAAGTACCTGGCTCTCAGGGAAAAAGTGGAGCTAGAGGAAGTGAGGAAAGGATGGCAAGAGAAGGAGAGACCTCACTTCCACGAACTGTATGAAGTTTATTAGCTTCTGAGAGTGATTTGCTGAAAAGAATAAGCAGTAAAGAGACACATGGGAGGGTGGTCAGCCCTGCCTGGATCATAGGCCATAATAACCAATTTCCAACCTGGAAATCTCAGCTTATTCATCTGCTGAATGGACTCTGATTGCAGAACTCATCCACATCACAGGTTTATCAGGAGAACAAAGAGATCAGTCATAGAAAATGCCTGTTGGTCCATCGGCGTGAGGTACCAGAAATATTGATGCATGCTTGTTATGAGTATTGTTGTAGAATCATTATTTGAAATTCTCAACCTACACTGCATGCTCTCCTGCTGTTCCAATAGGATTCAGAGTATTTCCCTCCTTGGTCCACAGTTTTCTCTAAAGCCCTGATCTGTCAGCCATACACAAAGTCCCTTAGCTTTCTTGATTTCCTTCTTTAGGCAGATATGCAGAATAAGTGAACCGGAAATGAACTTATCATCCTGCTATGGTGCTCAGTCCACTGACACTTGGTCTATGAGAGGACAAGTAACTCAGGGTCAGTGCAGACACAGGAGAGAGGAAATAGCTTGTTGTTAAGAATCAGATGCAAATGTGATGTGTCAGAGCCACGGCAAGTCAATTCCACATGGCCCACTCTCCTCAGAAGTCATGACTGCAGAAAGAAAATAGACAGTAGACCCAGACAACAGCATCTCTACCTTGACTTCCTCAAAGATGGCCACACTGATATACTTACTTCCTAAGATTGGCTCCTCAAGCACTTCCGACTGGTCATGGTTGGGGCCATCCAAAGGCTTGCTCATTCCCTCCCCACCCCCTTCTTTGGAGGGCCTGCTGGATTGCTGGATGCAGGGTGTCTCCCCTCCTGGGTCCCGTTTGGGCTCTGGGTTTCCATCTGTGTCGATTGGAGGTCCATCTGGGGTTCCTGGGTTCTCCACCTGGCATCTGCCACGTTCTTTTCCAGAGTCTCCAGCATCCTGGGTGCTGTTGGTCAGGCAGTGGAATTGAGGTATGACACCAACAAATTTCAGGCCCTGACTTGCAGCCTCCTGGACCTGTGAGGCAAAAGAAATAGAAGGGGGCAAGTCAATGGAGATTCGAGTCAAGGGCAGCTTCTTCACACCTCGTTATACATGAATCTACCAAGTGAGGGCCCATGGCAGCAACTAGGTGGGAACATGGTGGAAACTAGGTGGGAACATGGCGCCATAAAAGTAGAAGATGGCATCTCCCTGGCTAGAATGTGACATGAAGTGGATTGGGTGGTGACATCTACTAGAGATCCATATCTTCAAGGCTGTGTTCACACACTAACTATGGCCCAGTTGGGGTGTTGGTATGTGTGAGGCTACTGGGTTTGAGTTGTTGTCACCTATCTTCCTAATGTGAAAATAACATTTGGTAAGGAAGATAGATCATTTGGAACAATTTATCTTAGAATTAAATGCTGCATATATTTCTTAGTTTTTAGATTTGTTTTTATTTTTGTCTTTATGAGTTTGTAATAAGTTTCTATAAGGATGAGCTAGAGCAAAGACAATTTGAAAGAGGAAGTTCGTTTTGGTGCTACTTTTTTGTGTTTTTCTTGTTTTACTTTCTGTCTGCCAGGTTACAATCTAATATAGGTTCCAGAGAACTGTGCACTAATTACCAGATTATTCTCTTTTTTAAACTTTGCTTATTTATTTATTAGTTGATAGGTTTCTGGCCCACACCCAGCGGCGCTCAGGGGTTCCTCTTGGCTCTGCATTCAGAAATTGCCCCGGCAGGCTGGGGGACCATATGGGATGCCAGAAATTGAACCGGGTCTCTCCCAGGTTGGCCTCATTCAAGGTAAATGCTTGACCTCTGTGCTATCTCTCCAGCCCCTTTACCAGATTATTCTTTAGGACCCAGAGAGCTTTCTTGTTTTTGAGAATGTTTTGGCAGAAAAGGTGCTGGACATAGAACACCCACTCCAAAGACCTGTTGAGTGCAGGTACAGCCTAGAGAACCCAAAGATCATGCCTGGTAGGGCAGACTTATAAATTCATTTTTATTTTGGAGCCATATCTGTTTCTAACCTCAGAGATTACTCTTGGTGATGCTCAGAAGACCATATGCGGTGCTGGGGATTAAGCCAGGGCCAGCCATGTACAAGGCAAGAACCTTAATTCCTGTACTATCTCACTGGCCCTGACTCATTTTTTGAGACTTTAATTATAATTTTTTTCATTTTTTTTTTTTTGTTTTTTGGGCCACACCCGGCAGTGCTCAGGGGTTACTCCTGGCTGTCTGCTCAGAAATAGCTCCTGGCAGGCACGGGGGACCATATGGGACACCGGGATTCAAACCAAACACCTTTGGTCCTGGATCGGCTGCTTGCAAGGCAAACACCGCTGTGCTATCTCTCCGGGCCCAATTTTTTTCATTTTGAATGAGGTAACATTGGTTTATTTTAGGAGTGTCATGTTCCCACACCACACCCATCCCCAAAGTGCCAACATCTCCCTCCCCGTTATGTCATCTATACAGTCTCTGTCTAGTCTTAGCTACAAGGAACTTTTCACTTCCTGAGTTACCAGTTGGAGATTGTGGCACTTTCACTTTTTCAGTTCCTATAAAGGAGACTCGGGTACCTGATGGAATGAATAGTCCAAAGTGAAAGAGAAGTTTCATCAAATTAAGCAAAAAAGTTTCTCCTGGTTACTTGACAGTTAAATTGGAGAAGAGCTCTCACAGCTACCCAGATTTGAATCACAGTCCCCAAAGTGTACAAACCCTGCAAACAGATCAGTTGCTGTCAGCTAAGAGTTCACTAGAAACACCCACATGGAGCTATTTCTCTCTAAGTGAGAAACTTGGCACCTCCCCCTGGATGGACACACCTAACTTAAGCAGAAGGTCATTTTAGTTCAACACTGCACATTCTAGAAGATGAAGCAAGTGGTGGCCAAAGCCCAGATCAGTGTCTCCAAAGTCTACTTTATGCTGGACTCAGACAACAGAAGTCTGTGAGATCAACAGGAGTCATTGCTATCTACTATGTGCCAGACACTGGGCTAAAATCCAATTCAAATCATCTTCCTTAATCTTATCAGTGACTCTGCAAGGGGACATTGATTTATTTGGGATGAGCACATGGAGGTCTATAGACTTTACGATCATAAAGAAAGGGGCTGGAGAGAGAGTATGGAATTTAGGGTGCTTGCCTTGCATGTGACCAACCCCAATTCCATCTATGGCACTGCATATGATCCCGAGTATGGCTCCCTGAGCACAGAGTCAGAAATAAGCCCGGATTACTTCTGGGTATGACTGTTGGATGTCCCTCCCTAGCCCCAAACAAACCATAAAGCAAGCAAGAATACTCAAGATTCAGAGTGAGGTAGGATTTGGATACAGTTTATTCTGTTAATAATGACACTAAGAAGACATACCTCAAGATAAAAAGCATATACATGTTCTCTGACAGTCAAGTAGCCACAAACCTCTACTTAGCTCTTGGTAGGCATATGGCTGCCATTGGAATGCTATGTCAATTCACTCTCCAAAGGTTTACAAGTAAAAGGAAAATGCATCTCATTTGTTTAGTATAAACTTGCAAATTCATCTCCTTTTAGAAACTATTTTTAAAATATCTGTTAATACACAATATTTCCAAGAGTAAGGGGATAGTGACACCAGTGAATAACGCAGGTGAAAAGAGAAAGGGGGTAAACCTGGACTTCCTCCAATGAAATGAGGTCACCTGATATCACTTCAGGTCACTAAGAAAAGCTTTTTTCCCCGTGAGCATAGAGATAAAAAAAATGCATTTCTTTAGAGATATAACAGGCACACATGAGTTTATAGATGAGAGACCTTTTCTGTATACTTCAAAGTATTTCTAACCCTGATAGCAGGTGCAGGCATGCTAAGGCCAGGCCTCTGGAGTGCTGTCTAAGTCTTAGTAGGGCTAAGGGTAAATGAGTGAGGTAATCTGAAAAACATGGGCAACTGTGACCCACAGCAGCATTGGAAACTGGGCAGAGTGGGGAGCGGAACCACTTTAGCACAACCTTCTCAGGTTCCTGCTTGAGGAGGCACCCTGGCACTCCTCCAATCTGCACCAAACCAAACCAAATCATGTGGCCAAGAGCTTCTTTGGATGGCAGTCAGGTAGTCTGGTTTAACATTTTACTTGGAACATGAGCCTGCAAATATGCAAAACCTATAATGAAAGTAAGCGCAAATGATGTTGCTCAACATTTTACATTGGAGAAAAGAATACTTCTAATCTCCAGGCAGAGCACTTAGAGAAAATGAGCTATGTGCCCCTTCGCAGTAACCCAAATACTAATCACAGGGCTATCTGTCTCAGCAATGAGGCTTTCCCAGTCCAGCCTGGCTATTTTCCTCTGCAGCTACAAGGAAGGGGAGCAATAGACACCAGTCGTGCACCATTATGGCTACCACCAGCATGGCTATCAAACAAAACAGCTATGGATATTGAAGTCTTAAAAAACTGGTCCTACGGACTGCGGTTTGATCCCCCGGTGTCCCCTGAGCCAGGAGCAATTTCTGAGTGCATAGCCAGGAGTAACCCCTGAGGGTCACTGAGTGTAGCCCAAAAAACCAAAACCAAACCAAACCAAAAAAACTGGTCCTAGACAAGAGGCAGGTTAGAGATATCACTTCTTTTACTTATATTGTAGATAGGGGCTCTCCTTTTCCATAGAACTTGAATCACTTTATTCTGTCTCATATTTCTATGTCTTTTTACAAATTGAAAAAAGGAAAAAATAAAAGGTAGATGGGACCCAAGGGCCAAGTGGTCTCAGAAACATTGAGTGGGAAAAAAAGAGGTCATATCTAAATACCCAAGCCAAAGTCAACAACAACAGAATCAAGAGACCCAAACTATAACAAGCTTAACACAAAACAGACCTGTTACACTAGGGGATTAGGGTGGAGGTATGGAATGCATGCTGGGAATTTTGGTGGCGGGGTCAACGATGGTGGTGGGAATGGCCCTAATTCATCATCACTAAACATCTGAAATATAACTGTGAAAGACTTGTAATTCACAATGACCTCAATCAAAATATTTAAAATTTAAAAAAAAAAAACTGGTCCTACCAAGAGCTCAGCCAGAGACTGGTCTCATCTCAAGTTAAGGGATTTGAATATAGAAAGACTTCATTTAAAGAAACTGCTGTGTGACTCTGCATAGAAACAAAACTATAGCATGTCATGAAAGGTTTCTGTGCCTTAGTGCATCATCTGTAAAATGGGTGAACTATACCTCCTTGCAGCTACTCCGAAGGTCATGCAGTTATACCCAATGGAGGGCAAAGTGAAAATGCTGTGATTATTGTTGGTTTGCCCTTTCCTTCCTGAGCCTAGGTTTCCTGGCAGGGGTCTCAAACTCGCGGCCCTTGGGCCGCAAACGGCCCTTCGTACAACATTTTGTTGCCCTGCCTTAGAGGAATCTTTTTTTGTTTTGTTTTGTTTTAGTTGTTTGGGTCACACCCCTCAATGTTCAAGACTTACTACTGACTTTGCACTCAAGGATCACTCCAACTTTGCCTCCTGCGGCCCCCAGGTAAATTGAGTTTGAGACCCCTGTTAGAGAGAGCTGAACGTCCTCCCTCCAGAGAGAAAAGGCCGGTGGACACAAGACATTATTCCAGCTCCTTTCCAGGGCTAGAAGATTGGGAAAAGCTTTTATACCCATCTAATATGTGCCTTTCTCCCACAATACTTAAAAGTCCTTTAATTTTTTATCCGACTGTACTTGCCAACTTATTCTTTATGCCAGATATTCTCCAACTGTAGTCCCATCCTATTGGTATGTGCATAATCTGGGAACTCGTTAGAAAGGCAAATTCTCAGGTTCTGTTGAATCAAACAGAACCAGAAAGTTTGGCAGTGGGGCACCAAGATTTGTGTTTTTAGTAAGCTCTACCAGTGGCTGTAAGACACCCATAGATTTAAAAAGAACTGCTCTAGAATATACATTTCATGTATGCACAGTGATTCAAACTCTAAGATGATGCCAACAGAGTAGGTAATTTATAGCATCTCTGAGTTAATAAATACATAGTAAGGAATGGAATAGTTATGTCTCCTACACATGGCCATATCACAGATGTCACTGAACACCAGGACAACAAAGGTTCACTCTTTTTCCTAGTGTATCTTTCTTTTTCCTAGTGTAGCTCTAATTTTCCTATCATAGCAAGTAGCTCTGAGAGGGTCGTGAGGAGGAGAATCTAAGGGCAAAGCACAGATTAATCTAAATGTTCCTTTTTAGACTTCAAACATGAAACTTTACATCCCACACCATATGCTGTTTAGTATCAAACTTTTATAAAAGATGCTAAATAAAATGTGTCCCCCCCCTTTACCCCAAACCCTCCATCGACTGTCATGTCTCATGAATATGAAAGCCCCTGTGCATAAATCTTTATTTTAAGCTCTCTTTACTTCATGTAGTTTCCTGGAAGTAGAATTAATGGGTCAAGGGATATTAACTTTCAAAGGCTTGGTACAGGCTGCCAAATGGTTTACCAGAAAGGATGAGTAGTTCTTCTGAACCAGAACCACATTTAGATTTCAGAAAGATCAATATTTGGCTAGACCCTATGGGCCCTGACATGCCTGGTTTTTGACCTCACTCTTCTTGAGGCATTCTCTCCCTTCTATTTTTTCACAAAACTTTAGACTGTTTGTCATATGGAACCCTATTTGTTTCTTTCAATCACATTTCTTACATCCATAACCTTCACTGACTAACTCTTGAATGCTTCAAGATGGCAGATATGAACAGGTGTTTGGCAGTACTTGCCTTGATCACCAGCTCTCCTGGTGCTACATCCCCTTGGGTGATATTTAGTCACATTGAGTCAGTATTTAGACATCTATTAATTATTTCAAAAATTGCACTCTCCAGCCCCGATTTTCCTTGGGTTCAAACCGTGAAATCAAAGACTACAGTTGAAGGGGTCACTTATCAACCTTGTTCTTCAAACTGGAGTCAAAGGTATCTTTCAGTTTTCAGTTTTTTGGACTACAGATGGCTGTGCTCAGGGCTTACTTATAGCTCTGTGCTCAGGGATTACTCCTGGAGGATTTGTGGGACCATATGAGGTGCCAGAGAGCAAAACTGGGTCAGTTGTTTGCAAGCAAGTGTTCTATCACTGTTCTATCACCCTTGCTCAAGGGCATCTTCTTAAGCATTCCCCTTTCCTTAGTCCTTAGTCCAGGATGATATATATATATATATAATTTACATATATAATTTATATATATCCTGCCCAGTTTAGCCTTTACCATCTCTGGAATTCCCACCTCCCCTTCATACACCTGAAATCACTAAAGGGATAAAGGGCACCCTCAACATCAGATGTCACATGAGTTCTGGATACCACTTTACTTCTAGCTGCATCAGGTCTGCCTCAGCCTGCAATCAAATCACTGTGGAAGATCTAGTCATGAATATCAGGACATCTTGTTCTTCTCCATAAACTATCACATGCCCACAAAACTCCTTGAATAGCTGCTGTCCTGAAGAAGCAGCTGTCTCGAGAAGACTCTTTTATATAAAACTTAGTTCTTAGAATACTTGAAAGACTATGAAACATGTCTGGTGACCAATATAGGATTGGCCCACTTTACAGGTTAATCACAGGTAAAGCTGAGATGTGACTGAATTTCTTTTTTTTTTTAACTTTATTTATTTATTGATTGATTGTTTGGTTTTTGGGTCACACCCAGTGGCACTAGGGGGATACGCTGGCTCTGCACTCAGAAAACATCCCTGGCAGGCTGGGGGACCATATGGGATGCTGGGAATCAAATTGGATCTCTCCCAGGTCGGCCGCATGCAAGGCAAATGCCCTACTGCTGCGCTATCTCTCCGGCCCCATGTCTGAATTTCTTAAATCCAACCTATGCCTGGAATCCACCTAACTCACCTCCTTCTCATCTTTGCTTCAGTAAAGAGTCATCCGCCTTGGGGGGCAGGAGCAGTAGTAGGAGTCTGCCCTGCATGTGGCTGACCAGGGTTCAATTTCCAGCATCCCATATGGTATGCCCAGCCTGCCAAAAGTGATTCCTGAGTTCAAAGTCAGGAGTAAAACCTGGCCATCACCGGGTGCTCTCTCCCCAAAAAGAACCATCTTCCAACACAAAAAGGAGTGATAATATTAGTCTATGTGGCAAAAATTACACAAGACGAGGCCGGAGAGATAGCATGGAGGTAAGGCGTTTGCCTTTCATGCAGGAGGTCATCGGTTCGAATCCCGGAGCCCCATATGGTCTCCTGTGCCTGCCAGGAGCAATTTCTGAGCCTGGAGCCAGAAATAACCCCTGAGCACTGCCGGGTGTGACCCCCCCCCCCAAAAAAAAAACCACACAAAAAAATTACACAAGACTATATTCAATTGGGGGCTGGAGAGATAGCATGGAGGTAAGGCGTTTGCCTTTCATGCAAGAGGTCATCGGTTCGAATCCCAGCGTCCCATATGGTCCCCCGTGCCTGCCAGGAGCAATTTCTGAGCATGGAGCCAGGAGTAACCCCTGAGCACTGCCGAGAGTGACCCCCCCAAAAAAAAAAAAGACTATATTCAATTGACCCATTTTTTATCAACTGGTTTACAGCTGAGTGAAGACAAAAGCAGTGATAAGTGTATTTTCAAAACTTAAAATACCAGAGATCATAATGTGAAAAAATAGATATATTAAATTTATTTTTGGGGGGCTGGAGCAATAGTGCAGTCGTAGGGCATTTGTCTTGCACGCAGCTGACCCAGGATGGACCTGGGTTCTATTACCGGCATCCCATATGGTCTCCCAAAGCCAGGAGCAATTTCTGAGCTCAGAACCAGGAGTAACTCCTGAATGTCACCAGGTGTGGCACCCCAAAAATTCAGTTTTTTAAATTTTTTGACACCTGATAAAAACCATAACATTTCTGTTCTAAATTTAAAGAACGGCATAATAAAAAATAACAGCATGACTTTGGGACAGAACATCGAGGCACGCTGATTTTTACTCTATCTTTAAATACATATTGTGTTGCTAATGATGAGTGCAAATACTCTGTCTAGAGTATTTGTCTAGAGTGCATACTCTGTCTAGCACACATGTTTGTGCTTCAAAGTGCATTTATCAGTCAGGGTATAGTCTGTTTGGGATAAATAGAGCCTGTACTGGAATTACTAAAAATGGAAATTTTATGTGGCATAGTAAAAAGAGCAGAAAAGGCTCCTGTTGACAGCCCAGCAGGAGCTAGAGTACCCACAGTTTACACAAGATGGCATAAGGGAAGATTTAGGGCAGGTTCAGAGCATCTTGTCTGATCTCAATAAAAAAAGAGTATCATGGTATATTTTATATTTAAAAAAATTATGTTAAATTATGGTGACTTGTTATCAACATAGTCTAGATATTGCTATCTAAACTATCTTTTAGATGTGCTTAACAGCTATAATCAATGACTTTACTAAGTATTTTTAAATTTTAAATTAAAATTTGTTGTTGTTGTTTTCAATTTTGGGGCCACACCCGGTAATGCTCAGGTATTACTCCTGGCTATGTGCTCAGAAATCACTCCTGGCTTGGGGAACCATATGGGACACCGGGGAGATCGAACTCAAGTCCATCCTGGATCAGCCATGCGCAAGGCAAATGCCACACTGCTGTGCTGTTGCTCCAGCCCCTAAATTAAAATGTTTTATGTTTCTAAAGTAGAGCCCCAGGGACCTGGAGTTCCAACTCAATGATTCTCAGTTAGTCAGACCAGTGGTTCAGTGATGGGTGCTATCCTATGTGACTCTGATAATATTTGGTCAGAATTTGGTCAGAGCTGCATCTGGAAATGCTTAGGGACCATGGGGCTACTGGGGATCTAACCAGAGTCAACCATATGCAGGGCAAGTATCTCAAACCCTGTACATACCTCTCAGGCACTACAATCAATGACTATACTATGAAGTATAAAAATCCCTACAACTGAAGCCTAATTCAGGCAGTGGGAGGCCTTATGAGCACAGAGTGAGGTTTTCAACAAAAGAATTATGTTTCTTGACAACATAGCAAATATGTCTGAGTTTTCAATCATCGAAGATTGCACCATCACTATTACCAGAAGGTACAGCCAGACATCCCTGAAGATTTTGGATTTGCTCCCACAAAAGCATGAGCCAACTCCTTAAAATAAAATTTATTTCATATCAATCTTGAGGGCGTAAAGAATGGAAGGAGGGAAGAAAGGAAAGAGAGTGAAAAAGAGGGAGGTTGGAGGGAGAAAGAAAAGGAAGAAAGGAAGAGAGGAAGAAAGGGAAAGAAAGAAGGAAGGAAAGGAGGAAGGAGAAGTAGGGAGAGAGAGGGAAAAAGGAGGAAGAAAAAGAAAGGAGAGGAGGGAAAAAGGTGGAGGAAGGAAGGTATACTTAGTAGGAAAAGGGGTTGAAAGGTATTAGAAAGCACAGGCCAGACTAAGAGGTCTCTAGACCTCTAGTGTGATCTGAAGAGATGTTTATTTTTATTGATTGATTGGTTTTGGGCCACACCCAGCAGTGCTCAGGGGTTACTCCTGCTTTTCACTCAGAAATCACCCCTGGCAGGCTGGGGGACCATATAGAATGTCGGGAATCGAACTGAGGTCCCTCCTGGTTTGGCCGCATGCAAGGCAAACATCTTATTACTGTGCTATCTCTCCAGCTCCAAAGAGATGTTTCAGTGTGAGCTCCTAGAGCGTGTATTTAACATGTCTAACAGAAACAAGACCTGTAGGACAAGATGTGGTGTTGTTCCAGGCCCCAAGGAAGGGGATGTAGTGCATCTCTGAGGCTGACAGCATCACTATTGTCCAGGTGGAGAAAAATATCACCACAGGTAAGGTTAGTTCTGACTAATAGATTTCTATAAGCTACAGGAACTTTCTAGGTTATGACGATAAACTTACTGGACTTGGTTAATTACTATCACATATCATAAATGTACTGAAGTTTTGGAAATACAGGCTAGAAATAGATGGGAGCACATTTTTTGCATGCAAGAGGCCTAGCTTCAATCCCCAGGAATGCATAATATCCCTGAGAATTGCTGGGAGTGTCTCGGGAGCAACAAGCTATGAGTAGTTTCTGAGCACAGCTAGAGGTGGAAAGGAGAAAAGGGGAAGGGGACAGAAGAGAAGGGAAGTGGAAAGTTAAAAGGGGCACGGAAATGAAAAAGTACAAAGGAAAAATAGAAAAATAGAGAATATGAGGCAGAAAGAGGGATAGAGAAAGCCCAGGAGAGTAGGACCAGAGCTTCACCTTAGAGAAATTTGGAACCAGATCCAAGTATTAACAGGAAACTTTCTGCAAGTGTTAGGACTACTTCTCTTTTATTTGTTATCATCATCACCTTTTTTTTTAAATCTAGGGTCATTTTTTTCCATGTGCCAGAAAATAATATCACCTTAAATTCTGAATTTTTCTGTTCACAGGTTAACTACTAAAAATAGAACGTTTAAACTTCCAGGGTCCAGAGCGATAGCACAGTGGTTTGCCATTTGCCTTGCACATGGCTGCCCAGGACAGACCTGGGTTCGATCCCGGCATCCCATATGGTCCCCCAAGCCAGGAGAGATTTTTGAGCACATCGCTAGGAATAACCCCGAGCATCACCAGGTTTGGCCTAAAAGAAACAAAAATAAATGAACAAAAAAGAAAATGTCTAAATT
The DNA here is from genome assembly GCF_024139225.1 of Suncus etruscus. NCBI lineage: Eukaryota > Metazoa > Chordata > Mammalia > Eulipotyphla > Soricidae > Suncus > Suncus etruscus. Next base: position 24,220,458 of record NC_064867.1, on the reverse strand, counting down.
TCCAGTTTACACACAGGAAAAACAACAATAACCAGGGAAGAGCTCTAATTGGCTCAGCTTAGATCAGGTCCATTTCTGAACCAATCAAGGCCAAGGTCAAGGTGGTCTTCATATAAATTATATAAGCTGAATATGGGGACAAACTATTCTGAGCAAGAAGATATCATGCAAATAAATCAGTATTTAAGTATTCAGATTAAGTCAAATCTGTATAGTATTCATAAATACCAAAAGAAAGACAAGAATATGTCAAGTGTTATAAAAGAAAATAGAGAGAGGGGCCGGTGAGGTGGCGCTAGAGGTAAGGTGTCTGCCTTGCAAGCACTAGCCAAGGAAGGACCGCGGTTCGATCCCCTGGCATCCCATATGGTCCCCCCAAGCCAGGGGCAATTTCTGAGCTCTTAGCCAGGAGTAACCCCTGAGCATCAAACGGGTGTGGCCCGAAAAACCAAACCAAACCAAAACAAAACAAAACAAAAACAAAACAGAGAGTTAGAAATGTTGCCATTTAAACTAAATGAAGTAAATAAATTCCTATCTACCACAAGGTGGATGTATTTTAGATCAAAGAGCTTCCAGCCTCAATAGTCTAGTAGCAAAATAGTTAATTTTCCTACTTGGTGTAGGATGGACATTTTTGTACCATCTTCATTAGGTCTACTTGAGATTGGTTTATTTTGTCCAACCTGTCCACCCCCACCACACTGCCAACTTCACTGAGGTACAATGGAAAATTATTCAAAAATTACTTTATGACTCACTGTCTCTTCTCCAGCCAGAGCACTCAGTGGGATGTCAACATCCACCCAGGGCAGGAATAGAGTCACAGAATGGTCAGCATGTTGGGCATCACCTCTAGCAGATCTGCTCTGCTTAGCACATTCCTAATCTTCTACAAGGGATACCTCAAAGTAGAATTGAATTTGTATGCAGCACCCTAGTCCAGGATCTTGGGTCCAAAGCAAAGACCTTGGCCGCACTGAGGGGGCAAGAATTGGCAGGAGAAGCTTCCAAAGTTGTAAGACCTTTCAGGCCCCCACCAAACCATCAAATACTGGTAAAACCAGTATTTGTCAAATAGACACCTCGGCTATCAGAGCATTACATCAGAAATGCATTGAAAGATATTTTGTGGGCCTGGAGAGATAGCACAGTGGTGTTTGCCTTGCAAGCAGCCAATCCAGGACCTAAGGTGGTTGGTTCAAATCCCGATGTCCATATGGTCCCCTGTGCCTGCCAGGAGCTATTTCTGAGCAGACAGCCTGGAGTAACCCCTGAGCACCGCCGCGTGTGACCCAAAAAACAAAAAACAAAAACACACACACAAAAAAGATATTTTGTTCCTAGTCTCTAGGAAGTCAAAGAATGGTATTAAATTTAAGAAGAGGTGCTTCAAGCCAGTTTGGCTACTCAAAAGTGGTGACATATCTGCGCACTGGTATTGTGGGTTAGAATTTCTTCTCCACTGGCAGTCAGTCATAGGCAGAAAAAGCATGTCACATGAGAGGCAGGCAGGCAAACTGGAAAAGAAGACAGAATTCCCTGTTGAGAGAGCCCGAGTGGAACCCATGGAGCTAATCTTCAGACTTGCTCATAAAGACAGTTGCAACGAGTGATCAGAACTTTCATCTCCATCAAGTCATTTAAAAATCAAAAGTGGTTCAACTTGTCCCCAAGAAGAAAAAGTTCCACATCCTTGTCTATTCCCCTCCAAACAACAAAGTATCACACACTAGGCTACTGACTGGAATTTTTTCCCTACCTAGAATAGAAATGTGGTCTCTATTTCAGGTGTGATCTTCCTTCCCAGCTTATATCTAGCCACCTTCTTTGCTATGTGCCCATATTGTTTTTCAAGTGTGGGGAGAAGGGGGAGAGGGAAAAAGTAAATGACAGGGAGGAGAAGGGGAAGAGAGAATAAAGGGAGCAGATAAAGGTGAAGGAGAGATGGAGGAGAGGAAAACAGGTGAAGGCAAGGGGAGGGAAGACAGTAAGGAGAGATGGAAAGTGAGGAAGAAAGTGAAGATAAAGGAGAATGTAAGGCAATGGGGAGGGAAATGATGAAGGAATTCCTTAAGAGGCAAAACATGCAGATGTGGGGGAGATTTATCCAAGAATACATGTCAGGAAATGATTGAATGGCAGGAAGCATTCAAAATCTGTTTCTTTGGTTTTACTGTCCACAATCTCAGGTTTGCCTTCTCTAGAACAGACCCTAATCTCTAATCTATGCCATGCAATCTGAGGGTTGGATCTTGAATGCTGAGGCATTAGCATGTGGACTTTTCATTCTATAGGTGTCATCACGGTTTCTGAGCAGCAGTGACAGAATCAGGTCTACCCCAAGGAAAATTGCTGCCTCCAGAACTCCAGGATGTGGCAGGGATTGCAGAGAAGAGGGTGGTAGCAGAGACCAGCAAAAAGGAAGCAAAGCAAGCAGCTGGGGTCCTGAGGGGTCATGAGAACCTACAAACACTTTGGGAAAGGACATGAGAGGTGGGCAAGGGACAGAAGCAGAGACAGCAGTCTTGGGGACTCAAAGACCATGCTCTTGGGGGCTCAGATATGCTACACTCTGGCCATCCATCCATTATTCAAATCAAGAATTGAACGTTGGGAGTCAAACTAATTTTTATTTGGTTGTGGGTCATGACTGGAAGTGCTTCTGATTCAGAGTTTACTCCTGGTTTTATGATCAAAGATGACCTGGTAGTGCCCTGCAACCTCCCGTGGGAGACCGGAATTACTGAGGTGTCTTTATGTTCTAGGTTTATCAGCTAGGCTCCCCACAGTGCCCCAGGGATTTTTTTTTTTTTGTGTGTGTGATGAGGAGGAAACTTGGGCAGATTATGTGCAAGGCATAAGGCTTGGTCTCCCCCTCCAAGTTGAACTACTACTAAAACTGTGGTCAGTCCAGTGGTCAGTCCAACAGGAACTGAGTTATCTCAGAAAATGGACCTCAGCCCCATCAGGCCCATCACCAAGAACTCAGAGAGCATCTGAGTTCACTATTCTAACTCAAAGAAGACACCGACACCCCAATTCTGACTTGTTCCTTATTTCTGGTCTTGGGGTATTTTCAGCTTCCTACCCACTCCTGTGAGTTCTCTGTCCTTACCATGTTCCACCTGGTTATTCCCCCAACGGCAAGAGGCCCACATCTGTTTTGGGTTACTCCAGAGAGGTTTGAGGTCCTTCTATCTTGAATAAATGGCCAGATGTTGGCCGGAGACCCTCCACCTGTCCTGGTCACAAGCTTAACCTTATCTATACTCTACAGATGTATGAGCCTCCACCAGCATGCATGTGTACCCTTTACAGTGTCTGCCCATAGAGGAAGTGGGTCTTTTGCATGGCACTAGCAGATGTTTCTATTTGAGGCTATTCTACACCACCCCTTTCTGGTCAGAATTCCCCTCTTGCCATCAACAGACTTCTCTACAATTTCAGTCTCACCAGCTCAACTTGTCACCCTCTGAGTGAGTTTCATGTCCGTTCATCTTGAAGCAGATAAGGGCAGGCAATGAGTTTCAGAAAATAAGGAAACCAAATTAGATGGAAAGAAGGTCTAATTCTGAGGCCAGGTCTAGAAGAGTAAATGTTGGATGTGTCCTTGGAGATAATTTCATAAGCTTTAGGCCCAATAAAACTGAGTGATCCAGCACAGACAAGGATGAACCCCTTTAGAAAAGATTTTCGCATATTAAAAAAAACCCCAAAAGTTCAAAGTTCAAAGTTTTTCCCCCTGAAAATAACTAAGGTGTTTAGGGGGATTATGGAGGGTGGGCCATATCCAGGGGTGCTCAGGGCTTATTCATGGCTCTGTGCTCAATGATCATATTTTTAGTAATGCTCATGGGACCATATGTGATGCCCCGGTTTTGAATAAGCAAGTGAATGCCTTAACCCCTATATCACTGGGAGATCCTGCCAACTTTTAAAAGTTTGTAATTTTATTGTCTATGGACCATAGTTGGCAGTGCTCAGGGCTTACTTCAGCTCTGTGCTCAAGGATCATTCCTCAGAAAGATATATGCTGCCAGGGATAATCAGCTGTTTGCAAGGCAAGTGACTATCCACTGTACTATCACTCCAGCCCCTGACCCTGACAGCTCTTAATAGGCACATATTGGAGGGAAAAAAAATCTATAACTCCTCCCAAAAGCCAATCTGAGCTCTCTCCTTGCTCTGAAGAAATCTGCTTTCTCCTTTCAACGTGTTTCCTTTTCTCTGTCCCTTTCTAAGAGCATTTCTTTGTCCCACTCTTGATTTCTTCCTGATATCTCTCTCTGAGAACAGACATTGCAAACCTGGATGGGGTTCAGGACTGACTTTCCTTTGCTTGAAAAAAGCATCCTTTTGCCTCTGTCTGAAAGCATTGCTCCTTTTGCTCCCAACAATCAGGTTACAGATCCTACATTGGCAGATAAAATGGGTCTTGATGCTCTCCCACAGCAATTCTCCTGGGGCCAACCTGACCTCCTCAAGGTAAAGTCAAGTGAGTTGTGCAGGAGGGGGATAGCTCACCCCTAGTAGTTTCCTCTTCCCTGCTTGGTACTCCACTCATTCAGCACCCATGACATCCCAGCATGCCAACCACTTATTGCAGGCACTTTCTTGCTATTTCATCTTTGTTAGCTAAATGAGCCATCCATGAGGGTAGGAATCGTGTCTATTTTTTCCCTCCCCTGTCTGTAGTATGTGATACATTCTTTCATGGCACTTCAGTATACATATACATGCATTAAGGGAATGAGCTAGGGCTGCAGTTCAGTGGTGCAGAATTTGCCATGTGTATTGATTCTTAAGTTTGATTCCTGGCACCTGCAGAAAAGAACCAAAGGACTTTACATCATGAAAAAAGCACCTAGACATATAGAAACTATAAATAAATGAATAATACTTCATTGTTTTTATAAAAGGGGATAGAGAATAAATAGGTCGAAGTAAATTTGTAGAATATGATGTTCAAGGGGGAAACATCACAAGGTCAGGAAACAGACATCTGGGCTCAATGATGTTTGGAAAATACACTCATTAGTTTTTGCAAATCTTCACATTGTTTGCTGATTGTATTTAAACAGTAAAGAAAACTGAGGCCTAGAGAAATTCAGGAGTGTCAGGGCTGTTTGCAGTCTATTTCTTAGCAAACCAGGTCAATCTTCCCCTCAGGAAAACAAGAAAGCCTAACCACAAACTGTTCATATCAGCACTTCTTATCAAGGAGAAAAAGGTTTCAGCACTGGGCATTCCTCCTTTTTATTATGGCTTTCTCTATGCTTTAAAAAAGGAGGAGGTCTGGAGAGCTAGAAGAGGGGTCAAGATGTTTACTCTACAACTCCTACCCCCAGTTCAATCCCTGGAATCCCATATGGTCCCCCAAGTTCACAAGGAGTGGCCCTTGAGTGCAGAGCCAGGAGTAAGCCCTGAGCATTGCCAGGCCCCCATAACTCTCTCTCCACAGCCTCCAAAATCAAAGTCCTCCATGTTAACTCAAATGAAATGAACCCTTTGCATCGATTTAAGGAAAACAATATGTCAGACTAAAAATTAGGACTGCCAGGAAGCAGAAGCTCATGGAGAGTTCTTCTGAGCTGTTTCCCATCATCCCATGCATACGCCAGCTTAGATGCCAATTTGACAACTGGGTCATTCTTGATAGTGAGAAAACTGATGTGCAAGTAATCATTATAAAAAGATGAAGCATTTGCTTTGTGACTTTTGATAGGCATATGGTAATTCTCAACATCTTGGCTGAACTAGAAAAAAATGCACTTGCAATTTTGAGATTTTTTGAGGGGAAGGGAGTAGAGGGTTGGGCCACACTCAACAGTGCTCAGGATTTACTTCTGGTAAGTCTGGGGATTGAGTAGTGGTGCAAGGACTGGATAGAAGAGGTGGGATTTTCGGTAAAAAAGCTTTTGTTGTTGCTGTTTGGTTGTTTCTTTTTTGGTCACACATGGTGTTGTTCAGGACTTTTTCTTGTGTCTGCTCTCAAGGATCACTCCTAGCAAAGTTCAGGAAGCTATGTAAAATGCTGGGGATCAAAGCTGGGTAAGCCATGAGCAGGATAAAAACCCTACTCACTGACTATTGATCTAGCCCCTAGAAATCTTATTTTGGAGGAGTGCATATCCAGCAAAGCTCAACTAATAGTTATTGGGGAAACATGGGGTGTAAGGGATTGAACCCAACTCAGCTGTATGTAATGCAAGTGCCCTTATCTGTTGTACTATTTCTCTACTTCCCCTCAAAAAGCCTTTTTCCCCTTTACAGCCAACTAAATAAAAGACCTACAAAATATACCTCCGTGCCTAAATTACACTGTACCAGCTAGTATCCTAAACTAAAGCTGCTGGGGAATGACAACTTCAAGTTTGGTACTTTGGTGAAACCTGTGACTCTAGAAACTACAAAGTTGAGAAAAAGCAGCTCACAGTCTTATTTAGATTTCTAGAAATATTCTGCAAAACCAGTTTCAGAGCCCTCATGGAACTCAGATGTTGTTTCCCAGTAAAATTATTAAGGCAAAAGAACCTAAATTTAAAGAACTTCAACTAGGAGCAGATGTTTCCCTTCACACCACACTGCTTCAACATCCAAGATTCGTGACTTGCTTTTCCCACCAGCCACTGATTTACATAAGTTTCTACAACATTAATGAAAGACGTTTTAATACAGGGCTGAGGCAGCATGGTTTGACCCATGTTATTTTGCTTTAAACTCCTAGTTCAAATCCCTTTTCTATGCCCCTGACTTCAGATAAAGAAAAAATAACAGAGTTCTCATAGCATCAGATACACCCATCGTAAAGAGAGCAGTTTAAGTATGGGATGTTTTTTATTAAAATGTGCTAAAAAAATGACTGTTTTATTATGCTTTTGTAAATACCCTGGAGAACCCTGGGATGGTTTCTCTGGAAGATGGAAAGGATTTGCTAGCGTTTCAGATTTCCTGAAGACATGTCATCTATTTGAGAAACAAATAGAGGGTTTTTGTTGTTGTTGTTGTTGACTGCTGGAGGGGCTTCATATTTACAACTATTTAGAATGACACTTAAAGATTATTTTTCATGTCTAATAACTTTATATAAAATAACCCTCATTACTTATTTTTACCTTATATTTATTTATTTTGTGTGCAGGCTGCCAGGGCTGGAACCAGTTTCTTTAAATTTTTTATTTATATAAATAAAGTATAAATAAATTTTTTATTTATATAAATAAATGTGACCCTAATGCTCAGGGGTCACTTCTGGCTCTGCACTCAGAAATAGCCCCTGGAAGGCTGGGGGACCACATGGGGTGCCAGGAATCAAACTGGGTCATTCCTGGGTGGGCTGCATGCAAGGCAAAAGCCCTATCACTGTGCTATCTCTTCGGCCCCTGGAACCCAATTTCTCACATACAAGAAATGTGGCCTCTACACTAAGCCACAGACCTGTTCTTGGTAAAAATTTTACTTACTGATTTTTAGAGCACCCCAAGTAGTTCTCAGGGGTTTCACTGCTGGCAGTATTCAGCTTGGGAGTCCAGGACCAACAGTATTACTGGGGCACATTCTGCTACCACTCTGCTTGTCTTTGGGGAGGTTTCCTTTTTTTTTTTTTTTTTTTTTAAATTTTTGGGCTACACCCGATGATGCTCAGGGGTTATTCCTGGCTATGCGCTCAGAAATAGCTCCTGGCTTTGGAGATCATATGGGACACCAGGGGATCAAACCTCGGTCTCTCCTGGGACAGCCACCTACAAGGCAAATGCCCTATCGTTGTGCCATTGCTCCGACCCGAGAGGTCCGTTTTTAAAAAACAACGGATGGAACACTGCATCTCTCATTGCTCTTTTCTAGTAATGAGCTGAATGTAAATTGTGGATGTGATAAATGCAGGCTACATGGTTTTCCTAAGAAGGCCAAAGCGAGATATTTGAGCCCACCTAGACTGTTCAAACTTTTCACTCCCCTCTGCATTCAAGACTGGAGTCCAGGTTCTTCTACCTGGGCCAGTACTAGCCTTTGTATTTGCATGTACTGATATTGCAGTGATCCTGCCAGGGCCAAGTGTCATATACCAGCCAAAGGTTGTTGAAAGTTGGTGGGAACACGAAGATGAACTTCAATAACTTCACAGAGATTTACCAGTCCAAAGCAATCATTGTTAAACAGGCAGGCCAAAAATGAAAAAGAAAAGGAAAGGAAAAAAGGGAAAGAATTTGTAGAACCTGGCTATTTGAGCTACCTTCTACTCCACTAAAGCAGTAGGTGGCCTGATAATGCACCTCTGCAAATAGTATGTATATTTGGAGCACTAAATTATTCCAGACACCCTATAACTTTACACTTAACCTTCTCCAGTGAAGACCACTGGGGAGACCCACTAAGAAGAGCCCTCCCTCCCAGCCTGTGAATAGACAGATTATCCCTTCCAGTTAATTTGAATTATATGCTAGGAGAGGTATCCTGGGGACACCTCCAAGAAAACCCAATTGCGCTATATTATAATAGGCTTGAATTATGAAGTGAACCTCCCACTCCTCATGGGAATGAGTGCTGTTGAGAAGTGAAGTTAGCATCACAAACAGCTTCAACCTGTAAGTAAGAAAACTTTGGAGGCCATAGCCTAAAAATCTCATAAACTAGCATATTGTTCTCTTGGGATGCAAACTGTGAGAGCCCAGCCATTGTGCAAGTATCTGTCTGTGGAGAGAACTGGAGCCAACAATATCTGCTACTGAGGGGAGGCGCCATCTTGGAGGTGCATTCCCAGTTCCCCACAAGTCATCCAGGTGATTCCACAGGGAGCAGAGATGAGCGGCAAGCCCTTTGTGAGAAAATACGTGACTGTTGTTCTCAAGCACTATGTTTTGGGACTTCTGGAAACGCAGCAATAGAAAGCCTCTAAAAATATACAGTAATCCCCACTAATTCATACCCATGGGAAGATCCTAGACTGTAGTAATTCCTCTAAGTAAAATCCACAATTCTTCAGCAAAGAATGCAGTTAGCAGCACTCTCAAACACAACGAAATGTAAACAAGGCTGACACAGACACTTTCAAGGAGTGGGCCTTGAGGGACAACTTCGGTAAAGAGATAAGAACAGGTTGTAATTAGCCTTCTCAGTTTGTGATGAGGCACCCAAGCTGTTGGAGAAAGCAAGTGCCCTGAGGTAAACACTGGCCCTGCAGCGGGCCTTACATTATTAATGGCACAGGCTGAACAAACCTGTAGGCAGACTTGGGCTCAGTTTTTGTTTATCACAACTTACAAATGTGAAGAACATGAATTAATGATGATGTTTTACTATTCAAGAGTGACACTGAAGGATGCCCATATTCTCAGGCACCATCAGAGACAGAAAGGGTTCCTGAGACCTCTATACCTAAGGCTCAGGAAGGAAAAATTCTTCCACATTGTTCTTAAGAACATCATAAAGAGAAACTTCCATTGTCCTCTGGAGACTGGCTCAGAAGCCAGTCAGAGAGACAACTGCAGCTCTCATTCAACATAGGTAACCTCTGAAATAAAGTTTCTATAACAAGTGAACAATGACTAATTCCATCAAGCTCTAGCTTTGCTTCTACTATAAATACAGTAGAATCTTTTCTTTTCATGGCTTCCCATCTCCTCATCTTCCATCTCTTTTGCCATCTCTATGCTCTGTATCTGCCACATTCCAACCATTTCTCTCAGATATTTTCAGAGTTAAAGAGATAGCACAAGGGGTTAAGGTACCTGGCACTTTCAGGAGTGATCCCTGAGCACAGAACCAGGAGTAATCTCTGAGCACTGTTGGGTATGGTATGAGTTCCCTCCCCCAATGCTTAAATTTCTTCTACTCAGTAAGGATCTCATTACCCACTAATACTATCCCTCCTGCTGCGGTCAATGATACACCCACAAAAGGTGCTACATAGAGCCACATATTGCTTAAGAGCCTTTAGGGTGACAATCAAACTAGGCGGAATCATCTAAGTTTGGATAATTGCACTCTATGAAGTTTGCAGAATGACAAAACTGTCTAATGAACATTTCTCAGAATTTATCCCTCCTGAACTATATGGATCTGCCAGATGGATAGTGTGATTGGGGAGATCTGGGTGCTGCAGGCTCCTGGGCTTCCAGGGAAAAAGCAGAGGGGGGGCTTGGAGGCTATGGGTAGGTCTAGGACAACGCTGCAGGGAGCCCTGGGCAGAAAAGAGGTGGGATCTGGCTTGGGGTTCGGATTTCAGTAGGATGCTGGTGTGCTGAGCTAGGTTGTAGCTGGCTGTGATGCCCCTCCGCATGTTCCCCCAGGAGGCCCACTGTTTCATGGCTGTTTCATGGAGGCCAAACATCATACTGAGTGAAATAAGTCAGCAATAGAAAGACAAATATTGAACAAGCTTGCTTCTATGTGGAACCTAGAAAGTGTCAACCATTTAGAAGTAGAAAGTAGAAAGGGGCTCCGGGAGAAATAGAGAACATGATCATGAAAGGATCCAAATTCTTATTTCTGTTTTACTTTGTTTTGGGGTCACACCTGGAAGTATTCAGGGATTATTCTTGGCTTGTGATTAGGGTACACTCCTGGTGAGGTTTGTGGAACCATATGGGGTGCTGAGGATCAAACTCTGATCAGCCATGTGCAAGGCAAACATCCTAACAGCTATACTACTGCTCTGGCCCCTCAAATCCTTAGCTAGGAATGATGAATAATTTCTATGAATGTAATAGCAAACAGGATGATTATCATTAAGAATACTGTATTGCAGGGCCGGAGTGGTGGCGCTAAAAGTAAGGTGCCTGCCTTGCAAGCGCTAGCCTAGGACAGACTGCAGTTCGATCCCCCGGTGTCCCATATGGTCCCCCGAGCCAGGAGCGATTTCTGAGCACATAGCCAGGAGCGTCAACGGGTGTGGCCCCAGAACAAAAACAAACAAAGCAAAAACAAGAATACTTGTTTGTATCACTAAAATCTATCAATGGTAGTTGATATTAAATGCTCTCATCAAACACAGCCACTACAAGTGTGTTAATTAACATTACTGTGGTGAGGACTTCACAATATAGACATCTGTCAAATCAGCACATTGTACACCTTGAATTTATACAGTGTTACCCGTCAATTATATATCCTAATGAGACAAAGAAAATAACATCCTTACTATGCCCACAACTTAATCCCTATCACTCCTGCCAATATCTTCCTTGCTATAAACTCTCCCCAGAGATATCTTTGTAATGAAGACAGAGACTGGAAAGTATCCAATGGGAAGTGGGGACTAAATACATTTTGTCTAATTACTTGGACTATATTTATACTAACTATTAGAATATCTATACCCTTTGTCCAAATTCACATATTTTAGTACACTTCTACAGATCACAGTTCCACCGCACCACAATAATCTAATTTTTCAGTCTTGGGGGGTGGAGTTGGGCCACACTTGGTAATGCTCAGGGGTTACTCCTGGCTCTGTGCTCAGAAATCGCTCCTGGCTTGGGGGGCCATATGGGACTCCGGGAATCGAAGCCAGGTCTGTCCTGGGCAGCTGCATACAAGGCAAACGTCCTACCACTGTGGTATTGCTCCAGTCCCTTAGTCTTTTAGATACTTAAAGAATTTTAGACACACACACACACACACACACACACACACACACAAAATGAGTTATTGAAAGTTTTGATTTTCCTCAGGTGAGAGTTGTATCCACTGAAGAGTCAGAGGGAAACATTTAATTTTCTGTGTGTTCTTTTGGGGCCATAGCTAGTAGAACTCATGGCTACTCTGGCCTCTGTGCTCAGGAGTGACACCAGAGGTGGAGCCAAGATTGGACCAGTTTGCTGCCAAAGACCAGTACCTCACTCCCTATCTCTCCAGCTATAATTTACTTTAAATTTTATAAAATAAAATACTCTGTCAAAATAATCTTCAATGTATGTTGAACTCTGGTTACTGTTATTAAAGGATAGGATGAAGGTAGTGATCAGTAAATACTGATTTAGTGGATGAAGTGAAGAGGGAATTACAAAGATACGTTAGTAATTTTGCCCAGCAAAACTCCACAAAACCAGTTGATACAATAAAATAAAATAAAATAAAGTTATCCATATGCAAAGGTCTCAAGAAAAACAAGCATTTAAGAAAGTCAAACTCCCTGCCTAAACAGCCACTTTAAGAAGCTGGTTTTCCTTGCAAAAATCAGAAGAAAATTCTAAAATTGAACCTTTAATGGTCCTGATTTCTCCCAGTCTTAATCATTGAATGCTTTGTGTCTAACGTGTCTTCTACCGCCTCTTATCCTCCATCTCCCTCTCTGCTGGTGAGTCCATGAAGGACCCGGGCTATTGCCAAGGGAACACTCCTCCAAAAGGCAAAAAGGAGAAAAATCTTCCTTGGGGCTGCAGTTCTGTCCCCCAAATCTGAAAATCCTCCACCAAGCTTCCACCTCCTCTGAAGCTGTAAGAATGAAATCTCCCAGCTTGATTGCCTGCCAGGATAAACTTCATTTCTCACACGAGCCACAAGGTTAGTCCAAATTCCCACACTCATTATCTGTGCTGGATCCCAGACAGATCCGGCAGACAGGAGGTCTCACGGAGCGAGCCCGCACCGCACCTCCGCACATCCCAGATGGGCAAGTTCAACCTGTGCTGTCAAGCCGTCAGCTGCCACATGTGTGCCCTGACAGTGCATAATTAGCACCCTACACATGTTCCATCTCCTCCCCCTATCTATAGCTTCCATAAACACACATACATATCTCAGCAGACATGCAAAGATTCCACGTTTATAAATATATCTCTGGAAAGGATGAAGAAAGGGGGCATGGAAGTCTTGAAGGACTGGTTACTCAACAAGTTTAAGCAACCCAAAGAATGAAGAAGGTATCCATGACTTCAGAAAAAAGAATTTCTAGAGTCCATCTATATTATCTTCTCTCTTTAAAGGGGTGCATAGGAGAGGTGGCTGCTAGCAGGGCTCCAGGGACTATATCCAGTGTGGGAGAGCAAACAGAGGTCAGCCACATGCAAGGCCATATGCAAGCTGCTTGCCTTCACCCTTGTACTATCTCACCAGCCCCTGTCTATATTCTCTTCTTCCCCGGTGTCATGCCACTTCTGGAAGCATCTATTCCAGTGCAATCCTGTTCCCCTGTATGCCTTGGAAACACAAGCTCTGTCTTTCCATAAATATTCATGGAGTCTCCACTGCACCACTGATCCATACTCTTCTCTATGTGGCAGAATCGCAAAGACACAATCAACGTTAGATTGAAGTCCACTGTCAAATGTCTATAGAGGGAAAGATCTAGGGATGACAGGAATGCAGAATTTCTTTGGTGGGGTATGGCTGGGGGAAATCAGAGGTGCCTTGGAGAGGGATAGATATAGAATAGTCTCATTCATCTATGAGATATAAGAAAAACAAAAGACAGTATGGTAATAATATCCAAACACAATAGAGATGAGGGCCAGGAGGACCAGTCCATAATACAAAGCTTGCCACAAAAAGTAGTGAGAGCAGTTAGAATAGAGAAGGCATGACAATGACAGTTGAACTAATCACTCTGGACAAGAACTGAAAGGGATAAAGTGATAAACACGGCACTCCCTCATGAACAACAGTTCAAACCACAGTGTCATAAAGGAAAGAGAAAGTGTGAGAGAGAAAAACAATGCCTGAGACAGGCAAGGGATGGGAGAGTGAGAAGGGAGTGGGGGCATTGGTGACAAAAAAGTTATACTGGTGAAGGATGATATACAACCATTGGCTGAAACCCAATTATGAACATTTCTTTAACCAAGGTTCTTATATAAAGAGATTATTATAATAAAAAATCAAATGGATGGACAGGGTGGCTGTCTACTTCACTTCTTTTGGAAATGGAGGGGTGAATTCCAACAGATACCTGGTGGAGGAAGGACTAGGAAGGGGTTTCAGTAGTCAGCAGGCAGGTGTGATGGCCAGAGTATCTAAAGAACAATTAGGGTAAAAGGTGCATGTGTGACATCTCTATCACATATGAGCTGGCAAAACAAAACAAAACAAACAAACAAACAAAAAAAAAAAAACTCTCCTGCTTAGAAAACACACATTAATCCAACTTAATCCATAGTCCATTCCTGCTCCCACATCTCATCTCCCATCTCCCAGACATCCACTGACATTGCTTCCTCTCACGCCAGAAATCGACATTTCTCAGAACAGAGGGAATCACAGATATTTTACAGAACCACTCACACTTCCAGGTCTCTCTGCTCCTTTATTCTGAACAAGGAAATGTTACAGAAAACACATTCATCAAAACTGCTCGAGGGAATATTTTGAAGTGGGCTGGTGAACTTTGAGTTTTACATAGGAGGCATATAAATTAATGAAAAAGCCCACGTAATTTCTGTCACATGAAACAACATTTCAGGCTGCAACATCCTCTACAGAGATGAGAAGAAAAACCTTTGGAACAGGGAAAATTTCAGAATGTGGAGTCAAAGATATTGCTAATGACAGATGGCACTTACATCAAATCAAGAGCAAGAGATGCCTATATGAGGTGGTAGAAATCAGACTGAGATGACCATGTCTGGAGAAAAAAAGGTGAAGTGGTCAGAGCGAGCTCTGTAAGCCATTTATTGCTCTACTGGGAGCTGGTTCCTCAGGAGCATTCACTTTGTGTGAATTCTCTAGCTGAACATTGAGGAACTGCACACTATTCTGTATTTATGTTGTTGTTTTAAAGATCAATGTCAAGAAAAAATGATTGCATTATAGAGATTTTACAAAAAAATATTAGCAGATAAAAAAGACAGCTTTTTTGGGGGGAGGATATGGAGGTTACACCTGGCAGTGTTCTGAATTTGCTCCTGGCTCCATGCTTAGGGATCACTCCTGGGAATGCTTAGGATCCTATCTGGTTCTAGGGATCAATTCTTGGTCTAATTCTGGGTCTTACTGCCTATATGATTTCTCCAGCCTGAAAAAAGCACTACTATGATGGGAAATGAATAAACATGGAGAACATTTAGGACTTAGGACAGTGTCCAATGACAGCATGATTTTATTTTATTTGGTTTGGGGAGGTTACATCCAGGGGTGCTCAGAGTTTACTCTTAGATCTATGCTTAGGGATCACTCCTGGTGGGGATCATAAGACCATATGTAGTGTCAGGGATCAAATCCAGATTAGCTGTATGCAAAGCAAGTGCTCTACCTGTTGTACTATGACTCTGCTCCAGACGTTAACTTTAAAAGTGCCAAAATCCTAGGAACTGAAGAGATAATACAGTATAATTTTTACTGCATCTATTCCCCTTGCAAAGATGAATGCATACCTGTGCTCATTGCCAAGATCTGAAAATAATCCAAATAACTAGCAACAAAAGATGAGATAAAGGGGTGGTATAGTATATATTCAACTTGAGGAAATGATATAATCTCTTTCTATAATTTGGATGGAGCCAGATGAGGTCCTATGGAGTAAAATAAGTCAGAGGAAGAAGGACCAGTACAAGATCACATCACTCATGTGTGACACAAAGAAACAGAGAAGGGAATGGAGAGTATCTAACGATAACAAACCCTTAGATTATGACTAGACCTGAGACTACCAAGTAATGTGGGGAGACAGTGGGGAAATAAGGTGGGTGCAGAAGTGATAGAAGGTCAACAGTGGAGGATTTTAGGTATTTTGGCGATGTTGGAGGTATAGTAACTTTGTACATGGAGATATAAGGATGACATGGAGATATAGGGAGATAGCTTCATGGATTGAGCACATACTCTGCATGCAGGAAGCCCATGTTTGATCTCCATCACCACATGAGTACTGCCAGGAGCAATCCTCAAAGCAGAGATCCAACAGTTATTCCCTCAGCACCATCAGGTGTTGTGCCCTCAATTCAAAACAAGCAAACACAATGGTAACTGTGTACACATAACCCCATAAACATTAGAATGGTTGAAACCCAGTTACCTCAACTATAATTAAAATCAATAAGCAAACGACAAGTACATAAAGGATAGTGCATTCTCTGTTGTCCTCATCACGACCCTGTAAAGTAAACTTCCTCTCTGACTCTTCATTATTTTCTAAAGAGAGCTACTTTCCTTCACAAGAAAAGGATGTTTAAGGGGCCGGAGAGATAGCATGGAGGTAAGGCGTTTGCCTCTCATGCAGAAGGTCATCGGTTCGAATCCCGGCGTCCCATATGGTCCCCCATGCTTGCCAGGAGCGACTTCTGAGCCTGGAGCCAGGAGTAACCCCTGAGCACTGCCGGGTGAGACCCAAAAACCAAAAAAAAAAAAAAAAAAAAAAAAAAAAGGATGTTTAAGCTCTCATTACATGTTAAAATATGTGAATATGTTGAGATAAAAGAAATATATTGCTCACATTTTATTTGTTTGAATTTTATTGCTAAGGAAAATAAAATGCCACTTTCAATTCCTAACTATAGGAGAGAGATAAAAGAATAAGAAAGCAAAGCTGGAAAACAGCAATATATATGAAGATCTGATTAACTACTATGGCATAGAGGCAGTCTGGGGCAGAGTGAGATTGGGGAGTAGGAGGGAGGACCTGGGGCCCCAAGAAGCCCCAGACCTTCTTCTTTAAAGAGACCCTGGCCTGATAAGTTGGGAGCAGCGCAGTCCCCAAAGCAAATGCTATCTCTGATTTCACAGCTGCCAGTACACCCAAGGGCTGGTTCCTTTTTTGCTGACTGGTAGGAGATTGCGTTGTCTGTTATTAAAGGAGAGAAAAGAGTGACAGAGGCACTGAGGACATGTCAGTCCTGAGCAACAAAAGACAGGAGACGGTTTTAAATGACCTGGTTTCAAATCTCCCCTCCATTTGACTTGGGGTGAATTATGTTCTATCCAGGGTTTGGGCAGAGAAAGTGTCCTAGCAGAGCCAAGAAAATAACAGAAGGGGCATGGGTTGTGCCAAATAAAGGGATGGACACAGCCAATATTGGGAACTCAGTGGAAAAGGGGAGAAGAGGTGGCGTAGGATGCTCCTGATTTCTGTATATTTGATGGAGTGCTGGAAGACCAGGCAGATTTTCCCAACTCTGCTCCCATGATAAGAAGTTGGAGCCCAGGAAGGGAATGCAGTTCTCAAACATACTTGAGGAACAGCAAAATAAATGACTAAGTAAACCAGCTTCCTTTGCAGATTTTTCCCAAACTCCAACTCTTTTGAAAAGTATCAGGCCTTCCCATGGGCTTCCTACATACATAGCTCCAGACACCATAGACTACATAACCTCATCTTCTGAGGAGCATCTCCAGAGGATACATGCCAAGAGGTACTACTTGCTGGAAGAAACCCCAGATTTTCAGCCAGCCTGTCTGGAATAATAGTAGCAGTAATGACAACAACAATAATAGCTAAAGAACTAGTAGAAGGCCCTGCATATGGCCAACCTGGCTCTGATCTCCAGTACTATGTACAGATGGTCCCCTGAGCATCATCGGAGTGAACCCTGAGCAAATAGTTAGGAACAGTCTCCTCAGCAATGTCAGGTGTGACCCATTCCAAGCAAATAATCATTGTCCAGTGTAAGCAAGGTTCAAGGGTCATAGGACCCAGAACCTGGAGGTCTGCCTGTCTGACTCTCCCAGGACTTCTAAGGCTCATTTTAACAGCAGGGGAGTCCAGTGCACATCAGATTTCCCCTGCCCCAGCAGGTCCTGGAGATGCAGTGTCCACTTTACCCCTGCTGACACCTGGACAAGGGTAGAGCTATGAAGGCCTCAGTTCCACCAGCCCATAATGTGCCAGGAATAATGTGCAGTTCATAATGTGGGGGAAACTAGTCTTCCTGCAATGTCAAAAGCTTTCTTGGAAGGTGAGAAAGGATACTGGATGCTCTTCTGGGGCTTCAGATCTTCCTAGGAAGAAGTATTCATACTCCTCAATGCCACCTCCCTCCTGTGCCCTTGATATGTCTCCAGCAGGCTCTTGCTTCCTCTCAAGGTTTGGGGTTGATCTCTGTGATTTATGCAGAGATCACAGTGAAAAGCCAGTCCTACATCCACCAACTGCTCAGGCCATTGGGTTCCACGCATATCGCGCGAATGCACATTCAGAATTCACAAGTTAGCTCCTTTCTGACTGAATCTATTCTTAGATCATTATTATTACCCAGGCCCTGTGCTCTGAACACTAAAATAAATAAATAAATAAATAAATAAATAAATAAATAAATAAATAAAACAACTCACACGAAACCTCAATGTCTTTCACAGGCAAGTCCTCATCCCCAAGTCGGATATTAAAATCCAGTGGCTTAATAAAATGTCACATGACTTGTATTACAAAAGATAATGCAGCAAGCCCATGCAGAGAAAGCTGATTTGATGTTAAGAGTGAAAACAATCCAAACTGAAACCCCTCAGCATCACCCCAAGGAATGACCTGGGTACACACATGAGCTCAGTGGAGCAAGGGCAGTGATTTTCAATTACAACCGAAAGACATTTGGAACAGGCTTTGCAAAAATATGTACAGGGAGGGGAAGAGAGAAGCAAACAGCTTCCCCTGCACTGATCGCTCACCCCAAGGTTTCACTAGCACCAGATCTTTCTGATTTACCTCTCAATGGTGTGGACAACCTCATGCCAATACCCCTATGCTGAAATGCCTCCTTCCCTTAGTATATCTCATGCATTCCCTCACGTTTCCCTGGAATCTTTCCACACTTTTCTTCAGCCTTCTCTCTGACAGTGGATTTCCCTGGGGCTCTGTGTGAGGCCTCTTCCTTATCCTCTCCCCCAGTACCCCTGTGATTTTCTCCATGACCCCAGATTCCAACCCAGCCCTCAGTTCCTGGCCCACAGAAGCCACAGTCAGGTCCACAAACTTATCTCAGAGGTGTCCCCTTGTCTAGCTGCTTTTATATCAGGCCTGCTGTCCAATATGCACATGCAGTTCTGGGGGGCTGGCTCCCCAGCTGTTATTGGCACCATCCATTTCTACCATGATGACCACAAGCACCAAAATGCTGTTGCTAAATTGAGGTTCCTTCTTCCATGGGTTCCACTGCTTCTATAACTACACACACACACACCCAAATCCATTCCTTCACACACAGCTATCCAGTAAACCAGGAAACCCCGGTAGCTTTCTTAGTTCTTCTTTTGAGCCCTCCAAAGGATTTCTATTGCTTTAGGGATAAAGCCCCCAAATCCAAGCTTGGTGGCGCAGGCCCCGAAGACAGACCCAACTCCTTGCCCACCTCTCTATCTGCCTCCTGCTAGCAGCTGAACTCCAGGACCCTCTTCCTGTTCCCTGCTTCTGCCCTGGCTCTTCTGGCCCCCACCGCCTCCACTCTGCCCCACTGGTTTCCCCCTCAGATCTTCAGGGACCTCCACAGCCTCATCAGGGCTTGTCATATGCTTTGCCATGTTCTACCCCTTCCTGTGATCTCCTGTGCTGTGTCCTCAGCTGGACTTCACGGCAACAGGGACATGACCAGAACTGGTTCACCAAGGTCCCTCAGACACTTCCTCCTAGGGCCCCCAGAGATATGCCTCCCAAAATAGAAATCCACCCTGGACTCTGGAACTGGGTGTCCCATTCCTGCAGAAGTTTGTCTCACTGAGTGGAGTGATCTAGACAAGCTTCCGGTCTCTCTCCCTCAGACTCAAATAAACTTGCCTCACCCCTGCAGCAGAGTACAAAGCTTGTTGGGAAAGCTCAGAAGGGTAGAGGGGTTGTAGCAAGAGGAACTTCACAAAAAGATAGAGTCTTGCAGGCAGCAACTCCAGAATATTTCCCTCTACCAAGAACATCTCAGCCTCCTCCCATCCTTCCACAGGTTGTCTAGTTTTTTAGTTCATCCCACCTGGCCCTGCCTCTGCTTTGTATTATCCTGGAGTTTTCATCAATGTTTCCTCTTCTACAACCATTTTTCTGCTTTTTAGAGATGCTTAAACTGGTTTAAAACAAAACTTCTCCCTGTGTTTTGTCTTTCTGGCCTAAGGAAACCAATGTCAACCTGTGCTCTGGAGAACACCGCCTGCCCCTTCCCAGAGAAACTTCTCATGATCACCTCAAGGTTAGGATTTGCAAAGCTCAAAGGGTGTTTCATTTAAGTATCTGACATCCACTCCTCTCCACCTAACTAATTATGTTGATCACTTTCTGACAATTCCTCTGATTATTAGTTACATTAATCATTAATACCTGTTTATTTGGTGTTTGTATAAGAATGCAGAGAGATCACTCGAAGGCACCTGCCCTGCCTTGCACATAATAATCCCAGGTTTGATCCCTGTCACCACAAAGGAATCCCAATCACTACCAGGAATCAGCACTGAGCAAGACCAGATGTGGGTCCCAAACAATCCAAAAATATATAAGACAAGGTTGGTTTCAAGGTTTTGGAAATGAGACCTTCCAGGCACCCCGTGAAGTTCAACCACTACCCAGGTTAGCAGATTCACATAATCAGATCCAACCCCCATGGGGATCCCCAAATCTCTTGTTGCTACTGTACCTATCTCATTTGTGGACCTAGCCAGCAAGAAGAAGTAAAGTTAACTCACTACCACTTCTCCCCATTCGATCTTGCCTGGCCACGCCGAGCAAGGACGGGTCTTAGGAGGACCTGAGTAATGTAGGTGTCAGCTCTGGCCACAGCCAAGTTGTTAGTTTCTCAGGCCATGGCTGTGCCAATCAGGAGAAGAAGAACAAAGTGATGAGATAGGTCTCCTTCCCTCTTTAATGCCCCTTTTCTGTTCTTATATCTGATTTATGGAACTGGTGTCGAGAACAGAAGGAAGCTGGAGGCCCCTCAGCACACCCCACCACACCTCTTCCAGCTGATAGCAAGATTTCACACATGTGCAAATTTTTCTGTCACCGTGCAGATAGACAATCGTAGGCACTTCCTAGGAAGAAATGGTCTCCAGTCAGTGTTATTCCATGTCCATATAGGTAATAGGTATTTATTTCTAGTGGTGACACTTGTTAATTGCGATTCACTTAGGCCAGAATGAAGCAGGGCCATAGGCACCTCCAGCCCACAGTCATTACTTTGATCTGGGTCATTATTTTGTGTGAAATAATGGCTCCCGTGCCTGTGACAAGGAGATCCATCTCGGGATGAGACTGTAATTAACTCATTTTGTCATTGTACCCTCCCGCAGAAGGAGCTCTCATGTTCCCCTCTGTGGAGTGGCATTAAATTCAGAGCCATTCGAGTCTCTTTTTCCTTTAAGAAAATGCCTCAGTATTATTTTTCCACCAAATGTTTCAAATTAGCCCAACCTTTGGATGGAGAACAGGCGGAGAAGGCGGGAAAGATCTCTGGGTTCATGATTTTTCCACTGTAAGGAAAAATAAAGTCATTTGTGCCAGAGTGATGTCCCATGAGTTAAAGATGCTCCCCTTTTCAGCTTCTCTTCCTCCAATGTAGGGCGAAGAAAGTGGTCGAGGCGTGCCCCTCCCCTTCTGTATGGGTCACAGTCCCTGAGCACTTTGGCAGGGTGCATGGATATGGACCACTGCGTTTGTTTTCCTTCTGCCCCCCACCCCCTGCTGTGCTCCATCCAACCGCCTTTTATGTAAATGACATATTAAGGACCATGGAACATTTGAAATGCAGATTTATGGCAGACTCTCTCAGAAACTGTGTTTTCCAAATCCTAGAATTGATGCTCAGGGATGAAGTGATTCTGGGTTGGAGGAGAAACATTAATGTTTTCCCCTTCCCTTTGGGGCTGATCAAGGAGCCTGCCAGTGTCTTCCGGAGCTGGTCTCTCCTGGCTGGTGGATTTGTGAGGCCCCCTGGAATTTCCTGTTCTTCCAAGTTCCCACAGGAGTGCAGCAAGAAGACAGTGATATAGAATGAAAAGGCTATATAGATTCATCTTCCAATTACTTTACATTCTTCAGCAGTTCTTGGGAGATTGCCTCTGCATTTGGAAAGCACTTTAAAGATCTCTGTGATTGTACAGTTTCTGGTCTCTGCTTCACCATAACTCAAGAGGCTGTCTTGGCTGGGTTGTCTATATTCTGAACGGGAAGAAACTTAAGCTCAGACATTGCAGGAGGAGAACAGGGGCTTTGGTTAAGGGGAAAGCTTGTAATGCATGAAGGGAGGGACAGTGGATGGACAGCACTGAGATGTAGAAGGATCAGGAAGTTTCTTTAGCCAGGTGTTCAGGAGAAGGTTTTGAGGGTACTGTCAAATAAAGGGTCTGAAAAGGGAGACACATTCTCATGTGCAGATGCAGAAGTAAGTGGCAAGTTTGTACTGGAGGCTTAGGGCTGAGAAAGAGCCATGTCCTATTTGGCATAGACTCTGGGGAAAGAAGCATGTCCTAATTGTGTGGACAAGGTCCCACACAAGCTCACTCAGCAGGAGGCTGGTGGGATTGCTCTCAAGATTCAGGGAATGGCTTTGGCCTGGAGCCTGGGTCTAGGAAAATAAAAGAAGTAAAAGGAAAGAAAGGAAGGGAAGAGAGATGGACACTGATCATTCTGACTGTGCTAACTCCTCTCTCTGGCCTATATTTAGTATCCATCAGTTTATTTACACTGAAAAAGGGTCACTGCTCCACAGATGGGTTCTCTCAGTATGCCAGAAGGTAAAGAAACTGAGGCACAGAACAGCCAGGCATTTTGCACAAAGTGATAGCTGTGAAAGGCAAGGATTGAGACAAGCTCTGCATTATCTCTGCTCCCTAGGACTTAAAGAGACCCTGAGGGCTGGGCTGGCATGGGAGGCAGGAATGTGGGACTATGCATGGAGCCAAGTTTGGGAGCATTTCAGAGGCTACCCCTGAGTGAAGGTGGGGGCCCAGGGAGGAGGCCACACTCATAGTCAAGTTTCACACGAGTCTTCAGGACCTTTGCACCAGCCCTCAGTCCAGTCTCTTGTGTTGAGATTGGCCTGCAGGGCCCACTTAGAATCAGGCTGGCTGACAAGAATACTGAGAAGCCATTAGAAAGAAGACAGCTTCGAGGAGGCCAGACTGCTCCAACCTCACCTTGTGTGTGACGACGAATCAAGACACAGTGTCTTCAGTTCTTTAGCAAACCTGTGTTATTGACTGACCCATGGAAAGAATCTGAAAGCCTCCACAGCTCCCTTTAATAATGACACCAGCTCCCAGAGCCTGAAGATGATGAAACTGTTCCTGCAGTATATAAATGACTCATCATTTATTTTCTGACTGATTATGGGGAATTCAGAGTCTCATTTTTCCAAGAGTGGTGTAGACTGTCTAATTTTAATTAGTGCAAGACACTGATTCAGAGTGAAAGAAAAATTATGCTTAGAGAAAAAGCTTCCCTTCCCCCCACTGCACTCCTCTCCACAAACCAAGAAGAGCAGGAAGTTTTCTTGGGGGTCTTTGGGGGTGTCTCCTGAGTAATCATCTTGACAGGCCACTTCCGGTCATATTTGATTTGCTGTATAGGCCTGAGAGCTCAATGTTGGCAGTGTGGTGCTAGGGAGGGAGGGTCGAGTAGGGTGGGAGGCAGGCTACAGAACTGGGGGTTGACATCAATCTGCAGTTGCATTGGCAAGGCTGAATCCTGAGCTGTGTCCTGGCTCCATTAGCATAATAACATTTTCCAGAGAATCGGGAGGGTCAAAGGCAAAATAGAATGTCATTTGAGGAATGAGTTTTCAGCCTTTAGTGTGAAAGAAAGAAACAGGTTTTCAGGCAGAGACAGGCTGAGGTGGAAAGTTTGGTATTGCTGGGAGTGTAGTACCTGGCCACTGTTGTGTCTCCAGAATTTAACGTGTGCTTGTTGAGTGAGTCGATGCTTTAGAAGAAAAATAGAAGGTGAGAGAATTTCGCCAGAGTTCACTCAGGTAACTGAGGTCATTTGTGATGACACATTATCACACAGCATGAGGAGCTATCGGGAGACAGGTAATGAGGCTGGGAATAGGCCTGTTGAGACTGAGGGGCCTGTGGAATACTCAGGAGGAACATTCCAGATGAAAGTTATGGTGGCTGGGCTGACACGCAACAAGAGGCTTAGAATGAGATGGAGTTATCTGAGGTACAGACTCTGAGAGCCACAGAGACCAGGCAGGCAGCAGTAGTGAAGAAAGGGAACAAGAGGTTGTTTGAGCAACACATGCCAACCTCATGTACAGCCATCACTGTACATCAGATTATTATTGCACTTGGAACCAGTGTCACAGACCTTCTGTTGATGTCTGTCTGATTTTGTTTAGAGAAATTGATATTTCTGGTGGCATATTAGGCTGCAATTTAATAGCAGTGCTCAGGGGCTACTCCTGGCGCTGTGTTTGGGGCTGCTCTCAGTACTACTCAGGGGCCTCATGGCTTTGACCTCCTGCCATGAAAACACAACAACACTCACCAGACCACTATATTTTCAGAGCCAACCTGGGCACCACAACAACGCAAACTCACAGAACAATGAGACTTGGTAAAGACCAAAGCACCAAATAACACGTTTGTTTTCTTTTCTAAAAGTTTATGGGGAATGTGTGTGTGCTGGGAACTGAAACAACTCCAAATTGAGCAGGGTACTTTTCTGTGAAGCTACATCCCTTGTCATTGTCTTTTAAAAAGTTGAGTTGATGCTAGGTAAGAGAAGGGATAATTTGAGGGCGAAATGCCTGTGTTTCAACTGAAACTTCTGAGTGAATTGTGTGAAAACAGAAAAAAGGAAATAAAAATAAGCAAGGGGAGAACAGTTCAATGGGCAGTCTCAGGCCCTTCTATTTTTCTCACTCAACACTCAGATATTCCAAACTCCCAAATCTTAATTACAAATCCATTTCAAAAACTGTGTTTTCCCTACTCCTCAGATTATGAAGCAAATTATACCCTGAGCACATTCCAACCCAACTTTCTTAGACATTTTATCTGCAGCAATACAGAGGCGACAGCCCTATTTGTCCAGAAGTCCTAGGAGTTAGACAAACACTTGCATTTCTCAGGCTCATTCACATATGTGCAAACATAACTTTCCCACGCACCCCCATTTCTTCAATGATCAGAAACGCTGACCCAAGAAGTCATCTATTTCCTACTCTCCTTGTTCCCTTCCCCACAGATGCTTTCTGGGACCCACAGAGTCAGAGGCTCCTGCAGCTCAGTGTATGTGAAAGAAAAGGATGTGGGCAAGGAACCAAAAACAATTTTGGGGATCTTACATATTTTTCTGTCTTAAAATTTTTTCAGTTTTACTCTTATTTGTAAAATATAGCTTAGAACACTGTTGCTATTGTTGTTCTGGGAGCCATGACTGGTATTCTCAGGGGCTGCCAGAATCTGATTTAACAATGCAGGGATCAAACTCAGGGCCTTGCCATCCTGATCTATATTCAAAGCCCCCACACATCAAGTAGCTTTTTGGGATAAACAATGGTCACTGCATTTAAAATGGAACATCTAGGACTAGAGTGATAGTACAGTGGGTAGGATGTTTGTCTTACAGGCAGCTCACCTGGGTTTGATTCTTGGAATGCCATGTGGTCTAAAGAGCCCACCAGAAATAATACCAGAAATAACCCCAGTGACTGCTGGGGATTCCCCCCAAACTATAAATAAATAAATGAATAGATAAATAAATAAAACAGATCACCAAGAGCTGGAGCAGGTAAGGCATTTGCCTTGCAGATGACTGGCCTTGGTTCAGTCTCCATATTGTACCACCTAGAGTCCCCTAAACCCTGCTAGGAGTGGCCTGCATATGCAGAGCCAGGAGTAAGCCCAGAGTACCTCTGGGTGTGGCCCAACCCTCATTCCCCAAATAAATAGAAGTGACAATCAAATGGTTTCTCTCTTTTTTTGTTTTTGTTTTGTTTTAGGGTCACACCCAGCAGCGCTTAGGGGTTCCTCCTGGCTCTACACTCATAAATCACACCTGGCAGGCTCGGGGGACCATGTGGGATGCTGGGATTTGAACCACTGTCCTTCTGCGTGCAAGGCAAACGCCTACCTTCATGCTATCTCTCCGGTCCCTGGTTTCGCTCTTTTAAAAAGTACTTCTCAATGCTTTTACCTCTGAATCCTGGCCCCTCCGCATGCCTTTCAGACCCCCTTTTGTTCTTAAAGCCCCTTGACCCGCATACATGTTGCTCCCTCTGAGAGAGTTCCACTCTGGTCCATCTTGCTAGACTCCCTCCTCACATTCATCCTCATCACACAGCCTCAATATGGAGCGGCCAAGAGGTTGATTTTGAGCCCCATATTTCAGCACTTTAGACTATTTTTGCTCCAACGTTGATGGCCGACACTGTTAATGACTTCCCTAATGATTGGATCTAAATAAAACCATACTCAATATCCCAGTTGAGGAATGGTCCATTATTCTGGAAGAGTAGCTAAGGGACAAGAGCATATGCACTGAACCATGAACATAGCCCCAGGATACACTAGAACATTCCTTCTGCAATAAATGCTACCTATTAAAAAGCAGATCCTGCAATTAGGCCGACAATGTAATATCACGTTGCATTACGAGAAAATTGAAGCCAGACACGTTTTGGGGTAGAAAGTGAACACCCTACAATAGAGGCAACTTGCCCAGGACCCATCCCATGCTAGGGGCCATGGGACTCTGTTGTGCTTAACACTGGACACATGTGGGCAACGCCTGTAGAGCTCACTCCATCATGGAAATTTAGAGAAGTCCCAGCAGAGGATCCCTCGGGCCTGGAGGCCTGTCAGTTCTTGATCCCCCACAAGTCCTAAGAGATAGAGTGCAGGAGTCGGCCAGGCCAGGAGAGAGGTAGTAATCTAGTCAGAGGACATGTAGGTGACAGCTTCCCCCAAATCTGGTCTGGTGAGGGTTAGGAGTGGTGGTGGTGCTGGCTCCTGCCTGATATGCAGAGTGGCTGGCTGGTTGGCTGGATGAGTGGCCCTGAGCCAGTTCACTCAGTGGGGTATTCTGTCAATCCACTCCTTCATATCTGACCATGGGACTCACCTTCTTCACAAATTCTGGGACAAGTTTTTGGTCAGTCAGGTGGTCCAAGGAGGAACAGCAATCTAATTCCAAGATGTAGCCGTCATTGTAAAGATCAGGCTTCTGAGATCTGAAGAGAGGAGAAAAACAAAAAACATACACAAAGGTTAAGACTTTGTGCAATATTAAAAAAGAAAATTATTGGGTGTTTAATGAAATCCCAAATTTTTTCCTGAAAGCAACTGCCAAAAGGCACTGCTGAAAAATAACTTAATAGTAAACAACACAAATAGAATCAAGAGACCTACATCATGAAAGGATGTCTAAGACATATCATTAAATAAAACACATCATTACAGAACTTGGGTACAGTATGTACAATATAGTTTATAGGTTAAGCCTCTCCTCAGTCCTCACCCTCACCCCTGGGAATGCATATTATCCACTGTTTTTTATCTTCCAGAGTGTGAGAAAAGAGTTAGTAAGACACACAAAACCGTAACAGCACTTTTTTCCTGGGAGGTGGTAACTGAAACAGAAGGAGAGTGACCCAAAATGACTTGAACTGAGTTTCAAGTACTTGAACTGTATTTACATATCACTTCAAAGATTAAAATTTAACTTTTACAAGAGTTGGTATCTTCATGCTTTTTATTTTGGAGTTTCCCAAAGCAATGTTGGTGAAACACGAACAACCATGCCTAGTGGTTCAGAGCTTGGGGGTCAACTGAACCATGGCTACAGATGCTGAGAGAAAATCTGAGACCGGGCATTTGCCAGGCATGTGCTCCTGGCTGCTGAGCTATCTCCTTGGCCCCTTTAAGTGACAGGAAAAATGTTCAGCTTGTACAGAGGGGAATTGTGCAAAGTCAATGAAAATAAAAGATGAATCTTAAAGACTTTATGGTCTTTAATGGAGCAGAAGTTCTGGGGGAAAGTAGAGAGTTTGTGGCAAATCACTACCAGTCTTTTGAAGTAAGTAGTCCCAGAGGGTATTCTGTCTTTTCCCGCCAATTCTGCAAGGGCCTCTGTGTGACACAAATGTTAGCCTGAGGAGAAACTTCTGGAAGCACAAAACTGTTGGGGTTTGAGGGATGATTCCTCAGCTCTGTGAGGTAACAGGAAGTAGGACTCTGACTCAGGGGACAGGATGGACTCTCTCTTGAGTGGACAGTAATGGACTGGAAAGCCTTGAAGGCTCTGTCTGAGGGCCCCACCCCAAGGAGCTTCTCAGAGGGGATGGGATTGGTCTCTGCCTGTTCATGAGAATCACTACCGAAGGGGGTGCTTGTCTGACCCTGGGAGAGCTTAATGGCCAGAACATTATGTTTCTGTGATTCTTTCTGTTGCTGTGATGATGGGGTAGTGGACATAGGCCTGCTGTGGTGCTTTCTAGGGCACTATTTCAGCCCTGATGCTCTCACACAGTCAGGTTGCAGTGCTTGTCAGAGATCACTGAAGAACACACAAGAGGATCTCCTGGGTCACAGTCCTGGCCACAGCCCTCATAGCACATGGCAGCTGTGGTGCTTGCTTGCACCTGGCCCACATTCTGTTGAAGTGCTAAGTCTCCCAAAAACAAAACTACCAGTAGGATCCTGCATGGAACATACAGGCAGCTCTAGGAATCTAACTCATGGCCTCATACACATAAGACAGCCAAGACACCTTAATCCCTGTAAAATGTGTTGTTGTTTTAATTTGGTGCCACATCTAGTAGCGCTTTAGGGTCGTTCCCAAACATGGGGCTCCAACATGCAAAATAGATTCTGTAGTTCTTTGAGTTTATCTTTTTGTCTTGCCATGGAAAAATTCTCAGGGTGAGTATTTCACATTGAACTTTTGAAACTTATATTTTACCAAAAAGAAGGAAGTTTCTAAATGCATATTTGTTTCAATATTTTTAAAAGAATTTCTAGAATTCATTTTGTCATTATGAAGATTATTTTTGGACCAGAGAGATAATACAGGGACTACTATGCTTGACTTGATGATCCCAGTTCAATCCCTGACACTGCATATAGTCCCTTTCAACACTCCTACAGGCCACTCGAGCAGAGACTGGAATAGTTTTTGAGCACAGCTAGATGTACCCCAATCATCCACCCCAAGTTATTTATGTGCCTATCGACTATCTGTGTATGATTTATCTGAAATTCAAAAGTGAAAGAAGTTAAGTCGATTGGGTTCTCCCCAGGAGCACAGCTGTGACCGCAGAAGCAAATGTCAATGGCATCTTTTGATGTTAGTTTTCCTTCTGACATAGAATGGTGGTACAGACTTTTGAAAGGTAAAACAACAAACTAACTTCAAACTGTTGAAACTGTTCACACTGAAATACACCCATTCCAAAAAAATAAATTAACCCTGCATTCCAGTTTTCTCACCGTGGACAACTAGACTCATGTTCTTAGAGTCCTTTCTGGCCCCAAGGAAAAGAGGGCCCAGAGAAATAGGGCAGAAAAGTCCTTATATTTTTTTAAAGAGAAGACTTGGTAAGAACATACTGTCCTATGCTTTATGTGGGATCACAAACCAAGCTAGGCCCGGAAGGGAAAAGTATGAGAGGGGAAATTTCAATGAAGAGATTTGTTAGACTGTGAAATTCTAGATACCCACTAAGATTTTAAAGAATTCAGTTGAAAAATAATAAATATTGAAAACTAGTTACTGTATCCATTCAATATCATATCCATTAGATGAATAGAGGGCAATAAAAGAGAAACTCCCAGTCCCAAGTTGTAAGGAATGACTGTTGATACATGATCTAATAATGGCCACTTTGGGTTCTGGAAGGAAGTGATCATTAGATCTTTCTAAATTCTAGAAGGAAGACATTCTGATTCATTTAATATGAGGATTAATTCAGTTACAGCTGAGAGAGTACAAAAAGCTCAACAAAAATGGGCTTTACTACAACTTTTCTAGGGAAATCTTGAAAAAAGAAATCTGCCATTGAACCTGTTCTCTCTTGGAAAAGCTACAAAAGGTACCAATGTTCAAAGGACAAGAGGGGATGAATGCCCCAACCCCTCTGAGGTCTACAGCTGCTGAATTAGAGTTGAATGGATGATGCAGTCACAAGGAAACCCTTTCGCTCTGCCACTAACCATATGCAAACCAAGGACAATAAAAATCAATCACCAAGTCTGGGAGCTTCTGGGCTCCTGAGCAACTGGCAGAAGCATAGAAGTAGCCCTACTTAAAGATCTTCAATTCTTAGAGTTCATTCAATTTTGCTCTCCCACCTCTCATATGAAGATGGACCCTGCAATGAGCTTCTGACCAACACAATATGGAGAAGGAGGTAAAATATCATTCTTCTGATTCTTAGACTGCAGCGAAGAAATGTCTCTTGTGGGTTATGAAGAACTATAGTTATGAGAGGAGCCCATGACAGGAGAATGGGCAGTCCTGACAACAGCCATCAAGAAAAAGGGATCTCAGTTCTACTGCTACAGGGAGATAAATTCTGCCAACTAAAACTAGGGAGCATGGCTATTTGTGACTCTGTTGCAATTAAAGCTTAGTTCTACTGAAGTTTGACAAAAACCCCAGCAGAGAACCCAGATAAGTGACAGTAACTATATGTTTTTGTGAGTCACTGAGTTTGTCATTATTTACTACAGGACACAGAAAAGTAATAGAGTTACTCAGGAAGACAAGATTGCAGCTTCACACTCAGAAGCAGTCTCCAAATGATGGACAGATCTAGTCTAAGCTCATAAGATACAGATACTTGAAGCAGCTTCTGCCAGAAAATAAATGGCCTGTGTCTTTGAAAGCAAAAGCAACAAGTGGCACTGGGAAGATGCCATGGTCTGGCCTTCCAAAGGACCATAGCATAGTGGAATAGATATTTTACAAACAAGTTCCTAAGGAAGAAGCATTGATTTGAAACTCTCTGCTAAGCAAGAATTTGCAAACTTTTGTGTGTGCACATGTATGTGTGTCTATAGATGAGTGTAAGTGTATGTTTGTTTGTGTTGGGAATGGAGGAAAGCCACTTATGTTAAGGATAAGATCATGTACTGTGTCATTCTGGAAAAGCAGAGTGGAAGGCACGAAACTTACTCTGGATGGTAATCCAGACTTTTCACTGCTGAGAAAGACAGGAAGTTGGGATTTCAGTAGTATGGGGGAAAAAAAAACCACCACAAAATGCATGCTGGATATAACAACCAGCGAAAGTCTCCTTATCTGGAAATGAATACCAGATACCCATGTAAAATGCAGACAATAATGAGTTTTGTAGACAGAGGCAGACACTTCTCCACTGCCCTGCCCCACTCCATTCCTGCTCAAATATTACAGACTCTAGAGCTAACTAAAGACGAGTCACTTCCCAGCTATCGGCTTTCAAACAATCACTTTCTGGAATGTTAAATCGGAACATTAAAAGCATCTTGCTTTGCATCATTGTGAAGATGAAATAAAACAAAAGTGCAAAAGGCCTTTAGTTGAGAATGTGGCAAGGGGTTCAGTATGGCTCAACACATATTGATTGCTGCTGACCCACCAGGATCATTTATAGTTGTATTCTTTACCTTCCTAAGGCGACCCTCAGTATGTAATTTCTCATATATTTAGTAAACACTGGCCACCTTATCACTATGCTCTGGACACTAACTCTTCTTGCTCTATATACTAATAAGCAGAAGAAACATCATCTATGTCCTCATGGAGCTTGCATGGTGGGAAGACACAGACAACCAATAATGAACATGCATGAGCTTTTCCAAGACCATTTCATTGATGGTCTATGTGCAAGGAGAAAGAAATGGAGCCTGATAAGGAGAACCAGGAGCAGACATATACAACTTCAGAGCGATAGCATAGCGGTAGAGCATTTGCCTTGCATGCGGCCAATCCTGGATGGACCAGGGTTCTATCCCTGGCAACCCATATGGTCCCCTGTGCCTGCCAGGAGTGATTTCTGAGTGCAGAGCCAGAAGTAACTCCTGAGCACCACTAGGTGTGCTGCCCTCCCAAAACATAAGTATAGAATTTCCATTTGAAAGGATGTAGTCAGGTTTGCTTTGCTGAAAAAGCAACAGAAGAAAAGTCTATAGGACAGGAGGCTGCTGGCCAACCTGATAATTAGGACACAAGCTTTCAGGCAGAGGAAATAGTGAATGTGAAGACCCTAAATTGAGAATATGTGGAGGTGTATGGCTGTAGCTCAGTTAAATAGAGGCAGAGGAGGAGGAAGAAGCAAGACCAGAGAGCCAATGGGGAGTGGAAGTATTTTCAAGTCACAGGCCACATTGAAGACAATGGCTGTGTGACTCAATAATAGGGAAAGCCACCGGCTGTTGTGCAACTGAGAAGCCACCTAATTTGATTACTTTGAAAAAGGTCCCTTTGGCCATAGGGGAGACAGTTAAGAGACTCCCTGGGTAGCCCAAGCAGGAGATGGCCATAGCTCAAAGTGGTCTGCGAGTGATATAGCAATGGTGAGATTTGCTAGATTCTGGGGCCAGAGCGGTGGCACAAGCAGTGCCTTGCGTGCACTAGCCTAGTGCTGTTTGATCTCTCGGCGTCCCATATGGTCCCCCAAGCCAGGAGCGATTTCTGAGCACATAGCCAGGAGTAACCCCTGAGCGTCACAGGGTGACCCAAAACCAAATCAAAACAAGAAAAAGAATCGCTAGATTCTAGATACATTTTGAAGGTAGAACCCTCAAGACTTCCTTATATCCAGGTGGTGGGTTGTGAAAGAAAGCAGGGAGGTAAAGATAATTCCCAAAATTTCTGGGAAAAGGAGCAAAGTTGCCATAACTCAGACGAGGAAGACAGTGGGTGGTACAGATGTGAGGGGCTGGGGAACGAGATAAAAAAATATGGTTTCCGATGAATCTAGCTTCACATATTTAGCAGTATCTGAAGAGGGATGTGTGGAAGCTCTAGCTAAATATATACATGTGAATCTGGACTTCAAGAGCCGGAGATGTAAATTTGAAAGTCCCCAGCTTCCAGATGGTAAAGTATGAGATGGGATGAAATCACAATGAATGTAGAAAAATAATAGACAAGGGCTGAGGTTTGGGACCCTCTTCCATGATGAGATTGGAGAGAAAAGAGGAGAAAGCAGTAGGTGGAAAAAGAGGGAACAACCAGGAAGAAGAACATTTAAAAAAATGTGGAAATCAAACTAAGAAAGTTAGAAAGCTGGAGAAGAGGCACTTGTCAACTGCCTCAACAAACAAATTCACAATCAATTTTTTAATATATTATCTTTATTCACAATCAATTCTTTAAGTTACTTTTCTTCTTGGAATTCCAAGAAGGAAATGGGTTTAACTCCCTCCTAGGGTGTGACAAATCGGTTTACATACAATATATAACCATGCTGTCAACTGGGACTATTGTCAAATTAATCTGTCAATTTGAATTGTGAATTGCTTGGATCC
Organism: Suncus etruscus; assembly: GCF_024139225.1. NCBI lineage: Eukaryota > Metazoa > Chordata > Mammalia > Eulipotyphla > Soricidae > Suncus > Suncus etruscus. The sequence continues at coordinate 24,187,155 of NC_064867.1, read as the reverse complement.
TGGCAAAGAAATAAAAACATCTTTGCTGTTGGGTCATTTCTCAGAAACATCCTGAAGCCGCATTTCTTCCCTCCCCCCTCCCTGCTGCACCCTCGTTCCATCCACCCCCTTTTGGAAAGCTGAGGCAGGTTAAGGTCAGTCATTCCAAAGGGATTATTTGAAAGGAGGGAAGAGGGAATAAAAGGCTATTACAAAGATATGCTGTACTGAAAGAGCAGGACAAAATGAATTCAAATTCTGAGCGTGTAGCAGTGCAGTACTGACTGTTGAAAAAAAAAATAGAATGGTTTTGACTTCTTAAAACACCAAAGAACAAGCAGCTAAGACATCAGCTATGTTTTAAAAAGCCATCAAATTGTGACAACATTGTGCAGTGTGGGGTCCTGGAATAATTCCCAGAACTCAAAGATGGCGCCGAGAGAAAAACTGATGGAATCGAAATAAGAGCCACGATTTGATGAGCAATAACAAGCTCAGGTCCATGCCTTTATTTTGCTAAATGTACCCTGATGTAATGTCAGATATTCACCATGGAAGAATTTCGGAGCAGGGTCAATGGCAAGGTTGTTATGTCTTTGTGACTTTACTGTTAACTTTAAAATTTCTCAAAAATGCAATGTACTTTCTGAAAAAGAATGAGGGAGCCAAGGATGGTAGTTCAAGTGGTGACATACATCCCTGTCATGTATGGAGTCCTGAGTTTGATCCCTTGGACTGAATGTGCTCCCCACATGTGGGCCCATGACAATAAAAATTCTTTAAAAAGAAAAATAGGGGCTGGAGCAATACATGATGAGGGCAGTGTCTTGCACATGACTAACCCAGGTTCAATCCCCAATACCCCATATGAGTCCTACTAGGAATGATCAGTCCCTGAAGAATGCTGGGTGTGGCCCATAAACAAGGCAAAACAAAAATAAAATGAAAGAAAATCATCATCTACTTGGAAGGATTTGTGAGGGTGTGCATATGTATTTCATTATGAGCTAATATTTATCCTTAGTGTCTGCATCTCTACTTCTAGAGCATGCCTAACTATCCCTGTCCTGAAAGAGACATCAAATATTGAATGCAGGCAATTTCAAAATAACTGAAACTGAGGGAGAAAAGAATCATTTTCTGAAATATGCACCAACTTTTGGAACAGATAGAGGGCCGCTCTTAGATTCTATGACTCAGGTTAGGTAATCCCCGGCTAGACACTCTCTCAGTTTGGATCACATGGGAAGTTCACACATGATCCAGGCTGAGGTTTATTCCATTGGGATGAGGTGTCTGATGGGGAGAAAAGGGGCTCTGGAAACTCCCAGACAATTCCCCTGTGCACACACAGTGGAGAAGCATGGGCTATAGGGAGTATATTGTCTGTGCTGTACTCCTGGGGACTTTCCTTGGGAAGTAACGAGCCAGTCCACTGGACAGATAAAACACAGAGAGAATGACTTGAAGAGAACCATCCTGTGTCTGCCAATGACTTAACTCTAAGACAAGGGACCAGAGTTGAAGGAAAGAGAGAAATGACAATCTTTCTCTATGTCTCCTTTGTCAGAGAAACTCTAAAGTACTTTTCTCACATTACTAGTCTGTCTACTTCTATTTTTTGTAGTGCTAGGGATCAACACATGTTAGTCAAGCACTCTACTGCTGAGTTATTTTACATCTTTTGTGAGCAGAGATGGGCCATACTCAGTGTGGCTTAGGGATTATTCCTGGCTCTGTGCTTAGAATGAACTCCTGATGGACCATATGTGGTATCGGATTCAAACCAGGGTCAAAAAATATGCAAGGCAAGTGCCTTACTTCCTGTACTATTTCTCTGGTCTCCTTTTAATTCTTTTCATACTGGCAAAATATAACACAGAACATAGCATTAGTAATCTTAAGTATCTCCAAGTGTGCAATTCGGTGACATTTAAGTAAATACCTAATGTAGTGTGAATGTTGCCACTCTGTTTCCAGAACTTTCTCATCCTCTCAAACAATCCTCACTTGTTTGACAGCTTTATAAATGGGACTTGGGCCAATGTTAATAGTGACAAAAATTTTTAAATGCTTTTCAAACAAATACATAAAAGTGGACTTGGACAATGAGCACACACATCTTTTCTAGATGTAATATATGAAAGCAAGGAGCTTCAATGTCAGCACACATGTTCACAGCTGTCAGGTTTGTTTCACTCCATGGTAAAAGACCACCTTATTTGGTTTCCTGCTGGCCTCATCACTCAGATGCAAACATCAACCATAATTAAAACAACCAGGCTCAGAGTCAAACCTAGAGATACTCACACATCACCAACAAAATCCTCTTCTCACAGGGAAGCCCCAAAAGGGCTAAAAGTCAAACTAAGGGTTGCAAATCCAAAGGCCTACAATGAATGAAAAAGTTGTTTTGATCCATACATACAATCTACAGATAATGTGTTCCTATATAAGGTACAGGAATGAAGTCTTCATGTTCAACAAGAACTATGCTCTTGAATCTTATTTCAAGCACACATCTGAGTCAGTCAACCTCACATTCAATCTCTGAGACTTTCACGACTGCAGAAAAGCTAGTGTCCATCTTGAGAGAAGTCACTGTGAGGCATGATGTCAAATGGTGTTCCCTAGAGTTGTGTCACTAGCGTGCAGAGAAATAAGTGGGGAGGGGTACTTTCTGGACAGCCAGATAGGAATTTCAGGCCTGGATTGCCAAAGCCTCTCACTTTTCTTTAAAGTGAAAAAAAAAAAAAAAAAAGAAGTCATTAAATCAAGTCTTGTTTTGTTTTTGTGTTAACCAACACTGTCAAATTTTAACTCCAAGCATTGCTGTTTCTTGGGGCAGGGGTGAGGGGATAGGGGTGTTAGGCCACTCCCAACTATGCTCAGGGCTTTTTCCTAGCTCTGCACTCTAGAATCACTCTTGGTGATGTTCTTAATAAATTGAGCTGGGGATCAAACCTGGATCAGACCCATGCATGGCAAACACCTTAACCCCTGTTCTATATCTTCAGTCCCCAAACAACGTTTTTTTTTAAAGATCTGTATGCCACCATGTTTGACTCTGAACTCGACCTTTCCATCACTGGCCTCCGGATTATAAACTCAAAGCTCAAAGACAAGGCACCGAAGGCAGACTGCCAAGAAAAGATAAGAAAGAACAGACTTATCTAACTGTATCAGTCGGAACAACTAACTCATAAATACAATCTAGGTCACTGGGCACTCTTGGTGATTCAGCAGATTCTACTCTTTATTCCTGTGGCCCAGAAGAACCATGCCAGTTCACTCACATAGCCCATCTGTTTGTATACTGGCTAAAATATAACTAAGCAATTAGAAGAATGGGTTTACAAACATACATTATAACACTTATAAGTGCTATCCATATGCAAAGTGATGGCAGACTCATGGATTAAAGCTCAAATTCTGATCAAATTCCAAGCATTTGGTTGAATATGCCTTTGGCCTCCCTGGCAAATCTGAATCCAATTTCAAAATCAGCCTTCCACAAACAAATGTGTGGTGAGAAAGTATTATAAACTATACATTACAATAATAAACATGTGAGTAAAAACCACCAAAACACATTACTTTTCCATAATAAACATGTAATGTCTCATTTTCAACTCATCAATCCCTGAGATAGCTTCAAAGACTAGGAGTTTAAACAGCTCCTCTTTCCCAGGACACGAGGCAGAGTTTGAACTGAGTTATGAAAAGAAGAGAATGTGCAGATCATCAATAGAGTTATTTTTACCTCATCTAGGAATAATCAGAAAGAAATGGTGACAAATACAATCTGAGATTATTAGGCACTGCTCCAAGTGGGGGCGAGGGGGAATCGCTAAATGTCAGCTGACAGAAACAAATTCTTTCTTTCTGGGAAAAAGAAAGGAATTTTAAGATATTTTTCCAAGGCTCTAATCAGGTTCAAGCAGAATGATCAAAACATTTTTTTTTTCTTTTAAGGAGCAGTTGGAAGGAAAATGAAGGACAGATCTGAAAGAGATTAGCCAATGAAAGAGAAAGTAGGTTTGCTCATTTCATTGGGCTATCTAAAACTAAAAACCAGGGCCAGAGCAATAGCAGAGCAGGTAGGGCATTTGCCTTGCACCCCGGGTTTGATCCCCAGCATCCATTATGGTCTCCTAAGTCTGCCAGGAGTGATTTCTGAGTGCAGAGCCAGGAGTGTGAGTACACCTGGTTGTGGCCCCCAAACCAAAACCAACCAACAAACAAATAACAATGAAAAAGCCCAGTCATTTATTTAAATAGTCCTCTATCATCTTTTTGGTCACTGGCCATGGGGCTTTGAGTTAGATCTTATACCATAAAACATTGTAGAGTCTATAAGGAAAACAGCCACATGGAAGCAGTTGTGGAAAGGGCATCCAATTATTTCCAGTGTTGGGAGATCGGGGAAAATTTCAGATCAAGCAACCCAAGTACGATCTCTAAAGCTGTATATAGATTACTCATGAGACAATGGAGGTAAAAAGGAAGGACCTTCTAGAGATGGAGAATAGGAATTAGTAAATATCTAAGTGAGGAGGGATGAAAGCATGGGTTATATAATAGATAAGCTAGGTAAAATATGCATGAAGGTAGGATTAGTTGTTTTGATTCAGCTGGACCAGCCCAGTGAATGAATGCATAAACCTCAGAGTTAGAATTTGAGGCTGGGTGTCTAGCATTATTTTCTTCCAAGTAGGTTTACTGCACTTCCTAGCTGCTCTAGCAGAAGAGTGAAAAGTCATTTCATTAACAAATTATTATTTTACTTTATTATTATGAGTTATTAAAGTGGGGCCCCTTAAGTAGCACTCGGAGGCCTGGGGACCCTACAAGGCATTCCAACCAAATGGGACAGTGGGATCTAAAGATGCAATGCTGCTTTAGCCCTTTGTTCCTGGAATACCTAAGCCATTCTGGAGATCTGGGGGCCTTCCCATATCTTGGGATATCTTGCTTGGGGAACACGTGGTGCCAGGAATTGAAGCTGGGTCAGTCAGGCTCATGCTAAAAATGCACCCAAACTGCCATACTATGTCCCAGCCCCAGGAAGCCAATTTTCTGCTGGAGCATAGCTCTATAAATGAGACCTGATTTTCTCCTATGTTTAAGGGGAACCCCACATGAACTTGGTGGAAATATGATCTGAAAATAGAGATATTAAGACGATTAAGCTAATAGTAATGAGTGCGATGTAGAAAGAGGAAAAGAATAGTTTAGGAGAGGGAATATAAGAACTGAGCTTAGTTTTCTGTATAGAGAGTAGACTTTTATAAAGGAAGAGCAATTTTAGAAAATTTGTCCCTGAACTGGTAGTGGTTGGGGATCAGAGTTAAATTTAAACAGCTGCTTCCCAGAAATGCTTTCACAAAAGTAGGAAAAAAGATTTCCAATCATTTTCATGACCCTTATACTACTTTTTATGAGATAAAACAAACCTTATTCTCCTTCCATCACCCTACCAAAATGAGGCAGATGGGATTAAAAGTTTCTACAACATGTAAAACTTCAGAAATGCTCGGTGGGGGGCATGGACAAATTTTAGTGATTCTTTACATAAAGTTCCTAATTATAGAGTCCATCAGGTGAGTTCAGAAGTAGGAGGTAGAAAGGGGAAGAATGAATGTACAGATAGGTCTTTTGTTTCCCTTCCTCTTACCATATACACTTTGGGGTGGGGGGGGTTGGGTCACACCCAGCAGTGTTCAGGGATTACTCCTGACTCTATGCTCAGAAATTGCTTCTGGCAGGCTCAGGGGACCATATGGGATGCCAGGAATCCAACCACCATCGTTCCTGGGTTGGTTGTGTGCAAGGCAAAAAGACCCTACCACTGTGCCCTACCACCATTTACACTCTTAACATTCACCACTCTGGGAGGTAAGGGTTGGGTATTACTGAGAATGTTCTAGAAATCAAGGGGGAAGATACGCAAATGTAATCTAACCACACACTCTCGCAGCTATGAACTGCCAGGGAGATGCATGTCACTCTGGGCATCTAACTCTCAAGCAACTGCTATTTATTCTAGAGCAATCTAGCCACATCCTGTCTGGCTGTTTGCAGTTGAGGCCGTCTTGCTGGCAGGGAAGCCAGCAGTGACTGCACCACAGAAGGAGTTCACCACAGACCTTAAAAGGCAAGAGGAAAGCAAATGTATAAAGACCCCAAAGATCTCTGTGTCATGGGACGTTGGAAAACTTTCAATACCCAGCAAGCACAGCGAGCAGAAAAACAAGCCCCCACCAAATCTGGGCTGGGATTTACTTGCCTTTTTTTAATATCTTTATTTAAACACCTTGATTACATACAAACATGATTGTGGTTGGGTTTCAGTCATGTAAAGAACACCCCCCTTCACCAGGGCAACATTTACTTCTTAAGAAAGCTGATGGCAAAGACTGATCACTGACTCTGACCAAAGGAAAAGGACTAACAGCAGCAAGTGTGCACAAAAAGTCATGTCAGAGCACAAAACCAATACTCACTAATCAATCTTGCGTGACTGTACAGGCTGAGAGGAAAACCACCTGATCCGCTAACAGAAACAGCAACTAATGCTACAGCCAGGAAGGCTCTACATAAGATGTTTGCAGGCCAGGTGCAATAGAATGACAGTCTCTTTTCCATCCGAATTGAAAGTGTATTTCTAAACAAAAGTCTGTTCCTCACTTCCTTTGTCTAAAATCTAGTTACATATGGCCTCTAGGTTCTGGGTTCCATACCCATACCATCTCTTTCAGCAGCCCCTGCACACTTGTTACTCTGGAGCACTGAAAGTGTTGTTGGTACCATCTGATTTGTAGTAATCATATTACATTTAACTTAATTAAATGTATAGGGACCAGAGTGATAGTAATAGCTGGTAGGTCATTTGCATTGTATGCTGCCAACCTGAGCACTGCCAGGAGTCATTCCTGAGTGCAGAGCTAAGAGTAACCCCTGAGCATTGCTGAGTATGGCCCAAACCATGACCCCATGTCCCACTCACACTCCAGTCACCCACCGAGCCCCAAATTAAGTTTACATAGCTATCTGGAGGAAATGGCTATGTAGTAGTTAAACACTAAACACCTTCAACCTGTGTTCAAGCTTTAGGGTACAAACAGATTACCCAGGAACATGTGAAGATGAAGATTCTGGCTTCAGAACTAAGTAGGGCCTTGGGGACCTGCATTTCTAAAGCACTCCCAGGTAATGCCAATGCTGTGAGTGAGTGAACCATGTACTGATGCACTCCCAGGTAATGCCAATGCTGTGAGTGAGTGAACCATGTACTGATGATCAAGTCTCTGGGTTTTTCCAGAATAGCAAGTGGGACCCAGCAGCCCTGTCAGTCAATTATTTTTCCAATTTTCTGAAAACAAAGCTGGTTATTAAACAGCTTCTGAGTCCCTCATTGTACCAACATCTTCCTCTGATGAAACACCAGAGGAGGCAGGAGAGAATAACAGCTGGTAAGTCTCATGATTAGCATGTGCTGGAGCCAGGTTCAACTTCTGGATCACATGGTCCCCTTAACATCACTAGGTGCAGCTCTATAGGCCTCAGTACTGCCTGGGTAACTGGAATGATCCCTAGCAGTACAGGATCTGAGTAGCATGACAATGTTAGGCCCTTCCACTGAACCACTGAAAAAAACCCCCAAAAAACACAGGGGTAAAAATCATCTGAAAATATGACACAAGAATAAAATTAGAAAATAATTGTGGCCAGAGCAGTGGTGCAAGCGGTAGGGCGTTTGTCTTGCACACGCTGACCTAGGATGGACCTTGGTTTCATTCCCCGCCCTTCCATAAGGTCCCCCAAGCCAGGAGCAATTTCTGAGTTCATAGCCAGGAATAACCCCTGAGCATCACTGGGCGTGGCTTAAAAAACAAAAAATAGCTTCTTAAATTATAACTGCAGGCAGTTTAATCATTAAAATTAGTATAAATAGTAGTATAATCATTAAACTTATATTCCAAGGCATAATAATCCACTTTGGAGAAGCAAATCTCAAACAGTGTTTTGGGGACTGAGGGGTCATTTCTTTTTTTTTTAATTATACAATTATTTTTTATTATAAATATTTAAGCACCATGATTACAAGCATTTTGTAGTTGGGTTTCAGTCATAAACAGAATACCCCCCTTCACCAGTGCAACATTCCCACCACCAATGCCCCCCTCAGCCCCCCTCCTGCCTTTATTCATGACAGGCATTCTACTTCTCTCATTCTTTAACATTGTCATGCTAGCTGTTAGTGTAGTTATTTCCCTAGCAGCGTTTACCACTCTTTATGTAGTCACTTCTGTTCCATGATACTCAGCCTGAATCAGGTGGGTCAGTACTTGGTTCCATCTCAAATAAAGGAAGCCAGGGCTATGGCCACATCCATTGGTGCTCAGGAGCCAGCCAGGACGGAGGGTACAGGTGACTGCACACAAGGTATATGCCTCAATCCCAAGTTATCTCCCTTCCCAAAAGCAAAAAACACTTTTTCAATGAGATTCACTTTTTAGTATAGAAGCAGTAATCCACACATCAAAATGTCTTCTTGGTCATCTTCTCCTGTCAGGTCTAAATAGGTAGGCTTGGATTTTTAAATTTTGTTATAAAGCTCTTACTGACCATGAGACAGAGTCATCAATGAAGCCATTTTGCATGTATATGTTTGTGCATAGGGAAGGGAGACAGAGGAGAGAGGAGAGAGAATGTGTGTGTGAAAGAGAAAGAGAAAAAGTTGGGGGAGTCACATTTAAATTGGAATTTTACATTTAAATTACTGGTATCCTCAATCTGTAAACACTTAACTGAAATTTTTAAAACTCATGTGTATATTTCATGAAGGTTAATTCAGCTAAAAACATTAAAAACAAATCTGCTTCACTGGTCTCAACTGAAAGCGTTTTTCTGAACCCCGTCTCCCTTATCCTCCAAACCTCATTTCTCTGAGGTACTTATCCCTCTTTTCTGGGCAGATGACCTCTGGATTTCAACCTAACTATTCAATATTACTTCACATCATTTCTTTCCAAAATATTTTTATAAAAATAAGTCTGACTAGAAGCCTGAGCTTTCCTTCCATTTGAGTCTGTGTACCCCCACTCTGATAACTATGTACACAGAATTTTTAGAATGATCACAGAGCTCTAAAATAAAATTTTACTTCCGACAACAATTTTAAACTCCATTTTCTTGAAAACACATGGTGGAAATTCTTCTCAAATTAGTATGTAAATGTAATTATGATTTCCACCGTGTTTACTGGGAACTGGAGAAAATTACTTTTAGACTCTACAGAAAAATCAATGAGCACAAGTTGCCAAGATCCTAAAAAAAGAATAGCGTTCTACTTGATATTAATGTGCACTCCAAACCTACTATAATCAAAATAGCACAGTATTAGCATAAAAATGAATCAACAGGAGCCGAGAGAAAGTATAGGTTTTAGAGTGCAGGCCCTAGCATGCCCATGACCTGGATTCAATTCCTCCACCACATAGTCATAGTCCCCAAGTCCCTTACAGTGTAGACCAGGTATCCCCAGCACTGCAGGGCCTGAATGATATTGCACCATGAGGCCCTTCTGTGAACCTATAGCTCTGTCACTGAGAATCACTGACAGTGCCCCTGGATTAATAATCCCCCTTCAAATTCAATCAGTAGATCTAGGAAACAAGAAAATAATCAGGGATAAATTTGGGTCAATATAGAAATCCAGTGTGGGAGAGATAGTACAGCATGTAAGGCTCTTGCCTTGCAGCTGGATGACCTGGGTTTAATCCCTGGCATCCCATACAGTCCCCTAAGAATTGTTAGGAGTAATTGCTGAAGAGCCATGAGTGACCACTAGGCATTGCTGGCTGTGGCCCAAAAACAAAAACAAAATCACAGAATACCAACTAGTAATAAAGATGACATTTCATTCTGTGACATATTTATTAATGTAACGAGCATTATTGGCAAAGGAGGTTATTAAGAAGAAAATGTAATTAGAGCCCCTACTTCACACTCAAACTCAAACCTCCTGGTTCTGTGGAAAGCAGTTTTGCTTGTCAGGGAACATGTAGCAGTGTTTGATGCCACTTTCTATTATCATAACTGCAGGATTAAGGAATATGTGTGGAAGGGCTGATGTTTGCTTGAGAGTCAGTTGGGAAGGTTTCAGGGATACAGTTAAATGCCTTATAATGCATCAAAATATCCCCAACCCTTCAGTTTCCCACAAGATGCATCCAGTCCAAATGTCAACAGTTGAGAAATTGAGTCAGATGAGAAATCCTACCCTGGTCTACCCTTTAAACTAAAACACAAATGAAGAGGAAGAATGTTCAGAGCAGACCACAGTGTGAATTCTGATGTTCCTACTCATCAGACACAGAATTCTGCATTATCCCAGCCTTGGCCTTCAGGAGTAAAGATCATGTGTATTAGAAGCACAGAGCAGGGACTCAGGCAAGTCAGTAACATAAATAGTAGCTAACCTGAATGATCCATGAAAAGATGCTCCATATCTATATGAGTATGAGCACCAGGATCCACAGGAAGAGGTGCTATACAAACAAATCAGCAAGAAATAACAGAAATGGGGCCAGAACAATAGTCTAGCAGGCAGGGCATTTGCTTTGCACACGGCCACTCCAGGTTCGATCCCTGGCATCCCATGTAGCCCCCCAAGCCTGCCAGGAGTAATTTCTTATATTTATTTAAGCACCACTATTACAAAAATGTTTGTAGTTGGGTTTCAGTCATAAAAAAGTACACACCCCTTCACAAGTGCAACCTTCATACCACCAATGCCCCCCATCTCCTTTCTCCTCTGCACACCCTGACTGTCTTTGAGACAGAGTGTAGAGCAAGTAGTAACCCCTGAGCACTACCAAGTGTGACCCAAAACAAATAAACAAACAAAAACTAAAGGAAAAAAAGGAGGAAATAACAGAATTGACTCCTGGTGAAGATTCTAGGGGGTTCTGGCAGAAACAGAGCAGGTGGGAGAAATTCATGGGGGGGGGTCTTTCTGATGAGGGTATAGTGGGTGTGTGGGGCATGCAGAAGTCATACTTCAGTTATCCCAAGGATTATAAATTAATTTTAAATGGGAAGGGGAGATATATGCTTGCAAATACATTTTCTCATAAGAAAAAATAGAATAACCATCTCAGCCCTTCAGTGCCAGGGATCAAACATGGAAGGTGCTTACTTCATTGAGTTACATTCCTGACCCCGGGTGGGTTTTTGTTGTTATTGTTGTTGTTTTTCCTATGATCAAGGTTGCAACCCTCAACAATTGGAGGGCTGAAACTATAGAAGCTTAAGAATAGAAATGTCAACAAGTCACCAGTTATAAACCCTCCAAAAGTAGGAATTGTGCCCACCTTATTCTTTATAACTGAGGCCACTACCTCAGAAGGCACAAGATTCCTGGGCAGTACATTTCAGTTATTCTGAGGGAGTCAGGGGGGAGTACAATCTAGCAAGGATCTGAGGAACAATTAGCTTAGATATTGCCAAGAAATCACTAGCTGAATGAAGCCAGGAGGTCGGAGCGGGGCAGTGAGGAAAGAAGGGCAAAGGATCTGCAATGGCAGGTGATGTCCAGAAAACAATTTGTAGATAATCAGTTCTCTGCTGGGGAATGACAGTGCCCAGAGAAATCTGAGAAGTCTCAAAAAAAAAAAACAAAAAAAAAACTTTGCAATAAACTCTAGGGCCTACAAGCTGCATCTTCAGCACCCTCTCCCACTCACCCCCACGCCAGTACCAGAAGTCACACATCTGCTCTCCCACTAAATTTTCTGAGGCTGTCAAATGAGAGGCGAAGAAGTAGGCAGACAAGGATGCATGACAGCGGCAAAAGAGAAGATGTCCCAAACTGTGCTGAACTCGTAATAATGTTTTTCACAAATATTCACAACAAAAACAACCATCATGAGGATATAATGAGAAGCAATGCTAATACTTAACACACACAGGCATGAAACTAAAGTGCTCTCAGACCTTCAGAAACAGGTGTTGTCTGAATGCGAGTAACTAATTTGGTTTTTTAAATCTTCATAGTCATTTTAAGCTGCAACTTGTGGTCGATGAATAGGAAGCAAATGAAATGATGTGCTCCACTAAATCATATTTATAGCATTTACCTCTTTGTAAAATGGTCCCATATTCCAACCATTTAAAAATTATAGAAAATAGCTAGATAGATTATGGAGATAGTCATTATATCAAAATCTCAAGAACACTGAAATCACTAATAATGTACTTATAGGGAGCTAAAAGTTATTTCTCACCTGCTACTGCATTCATAGCTAAAATGTAAAATTCAATTTGGACTCATCTTTTCCAGACCCAGGTCTGGTAATGCTCATTATGGCTTTTCTCAGCTCGAAAACCACACAGCATTTACGTTTCCTCTGATTGAAAAAGAAAAGATTAAAAAAAGAAAAGACTTTGCTAGCAATCCCAGAATATGTAAAGTGAGATGATCTGAACTCCAAAATTGATTGAATATGGAAAATCTAAATACCAAAATCTAACCATAAAATTATTAGCTACGATAATGTCTTTGCTTTGTGCCTATGCCCCTCAAAATAGCAAGCTGTGGGGAAAAAAGCCTCTCTTTGGGTTCATTTGTTAATGTATGGGAGGAAGGGAGCCTTTTACTTATTTTAAGGCAAATGCAGACATTTCATGGTACTGTAGTATTTGCATATGTTGTAAGACCAATAGGAAATGTCAGAGATATTCAGTGCTTTGCTTCTGTGTTTGGGGGTACCTGCTGGCTGTTCTCTGCCATTCCAAACTACTTCAGGGAAAGACTGGAATGCACAAGTATGCTAATTCTCTCTCAGAGGAGGGGAGGATGGGAAATTAAGAAAAATCAGAATGTAGGAAAGACACTGACAATGAGGGCTGAGGGCAGCTATAAAACAGGGAAATGAGTGCTCAAAAGAACAATGAGAATGCTCCCCCACTCTCCTCTCCTCTCCTCTGGGATAAAGGCCCAGGCTTGACTGGGAGAGAATAGGAGTAACAAGACAAGCCATTTAGGGGTGTGGATTGGAAAAAACTCTCTTTCCCCAAGACACTGTGGCTTTGCGCTGGCATATTAGATTGGAAAGTGCAAACACAATAATTAACAGTGAATCCTGAAACTTCAACACACCAGCAAAGGGTGTCACTCCAGAGCGAGATGGGAGAAGAGGAGGAATAAATTACGGCTGTCTCCTGCGGTGAGGCTGGACAGCTCCACAAGGGGGTGAGGGTGGGGAGCTGTGGGGAGGTAGTGGAGGGCCAGGAAAGCTAATCAAGTTCTCCAGACACTTAGGGAGACTCCAGAAAACAGATGAAGAAAGACACAATGTCAGACCTAGGAGGCATCTATAAGTAAAAAAGCAAGACCGCTTCCATTTTCCAAGAAGACAGGTGTGGGGGGAAGGAGGGAGATGGGGACATTGGTGATGGGAATGTTGCACTGGTGAAGGGAGGTTGTTCTTTATAGAACTAAAACCAAACTACAATCGTGTTTGTAATCACGGTGCTTAAATAAAGTCATTATTTAAAAAAAAAAAAAGAAGATGAAGGCCCTCCACAGTACACAAACCCCTCCATCCATGCTCTCTGTAAGCAGGAATCAAGCTGCAGCTATGGCTTCTCCCATTATGGAAGCTCACACCAATCACCATGAAACCCAGCATGACCACGTCCCCATATATGAGTCCCATATGAGCAGATCCAGGGCTGAATGCCAGCCTCGGGAATGAGCGATTTCTAGGGCACATCTCGGTAGACAGACGGTACCCCCTCCTGTGTATTTCTGTTAATTATGATACCTCTTTCTAGAAGCCCTGTAATTCTCCCAAGAGTCAAAGTAATTGGTAAAAAAAAAATTAGTCGCAAAAAGACACAAGGTCACTTAAAGAGGACACTTTCAACTCTAATTTTTAAAAATTATTTTCTTTTACTCGCAATATAATTTTGTACTTTCCCTATTTTGCCCTTTTCAAATGCCAAAGAAAATGTGCATGCTATCTCGTGGCTATAATGAAAGGCAATGTAATGCATTTGTACTCCATTTACTGTCCATAAAGATTCCCTTTCCTTTGAAGACCATACTTTTGATGCTTTTTTTTTAAAAAAAGAAGAAATAAAAAAGAATAAAAAAATTACTACAGATACCTTGTGACAAATGACTGTTATTTGAGCACTGAAAGAGCCGTGTGTGTGTGTGTGTGTGTGTGTGTGTGTGTGTGTGTGTGTGTGTGTGTGTGTGTGTGTGTTCTATTATATAGGATTTGGGCTCTGTGGCTGCAAAGATGCATTCTTGGTATTGGTAAATGTATAAGCCCAACAGAAATCCATCTTGCAATGGATTTATGGGCTTTAGTGAACAAGAGTACCGAACCCCAGGGTAAAGTTTTAGACCACTCTATTTAGTTCAAAGATTCTATTGAGCAATACCTACTCAATTCTGAGCACTTTAAATGAGTAGGGGAATGAAAGAAGATGTAGCAAAGAGAAAGGGTGCTAGGTAGATAGATAAAACAATCACAAGAAAATTTACATCCATTGCTAGCTGTTGTATGAAAGAAAGAATAGACCTTTCAAAGGATGGATGGTTAACTCCATCAAACTAAGCATCACATAGAAACACAGAAGACTCCAAAAGGTTATACAACGTGACTTTGAAAAAGAGAGGTGACATAGAAATTCAGATTTCTGGCTTTTCACTGGGAATAAAAAAGGTCTAAGATCTGAGATACTTGGCAACAATAGAAAAAGAGTAAAGGTCCTAAAGTCCTAGTCCAGGAGCCTAGGCATTACCCTGCGAGCATCTGAATGTGAATGCGAGCCTTGTCTCAGAATAAAGGCCAAGTTCTCAGGATTTTGAGCTCTGAGCCCCACAAGGGAAAACAGGAGGCAAAGGCTGAGCGTGCTTGTAAAGTTGCTTTCTTGGAAATAAGGCAGCAAAGAACTCTCTTTCCCCCACAAAAAAATGTCTCTCTGCATCACTTGACACTGGGGGGGCCAAAGCTGACTCATCCAGCAATCTGTGCTACTTAGGAGGACTTGGGAGTACATCCTGCTGATGCAGAATGAGAGAAAAACCTCTCCGACTCCAAGCATATGGTCAGTTTGGAAGAGAGTGAGTCACTTAGCTGGGCTTTCCATAAGTTGCTGCGGAAAAGCATCTAAGAATCCAGAAGGCAACTGGTGAGAAGACAAGTACCAGGGCAGAAGACTAGCTCAGGAGTTAGGAACCCCACCCCACCCCCCTAGTGGGCTGGGGACCCATGGTCCTCACAGTAGCTTTCCCCAGCTTTTTTCCTGGTCCCTGCCTGCCTGATGATGCCTCCTAAGCAAACACCTACCACAAAACATTTCTACATCATTCTATACACACAAGTGTGTCTAGCACATCCTAGCTCCTTCTGTAACCTGCCTGAGGCCTGTGATAATATCTAACCCATAACCACAACACAGATTATGTATAACTTCCTCCCACATTTATATTCTCTGAAGTTTTCACTGGGGTCCTTGACCAAGAACTGTATGGGGCAGTTACCTTCCTAGATGCTCCAAGGTAGAGGTCAGTTCTCAACCTCCAATTGGTCATGTTGCTTCCACCACAGAATGGGGGTTGGCTGAGGTTGCATTCCAGTTGGCTCCTCCCCTTCCTGTCCCAAAATACCACTCTTGATTCTTCCCTGAGGTACTTCCTTATTGGTTTCAGTCATGTGAATCCTGCTCTTAGGGCTCTATGGTGGGAGAGCCCTACCCTTTCTGGTCCCAGAGAATCCTCCCAAACACTCAAAGCCAAGAGTTCTCTTATATTTTGACTCTTCCTCTTTCTGTATGATATCCCTTTCCTAAAAATCAATAGTAAGTCTAACATTTCCTCATTGATGTCACTTGTTCCCTTTCTTTCACAACCTCTTACATTCATCTCCCTTCATAATTGGAGCCATGTGTCTTCCATTTCGATTTTCTTTCCCTCTTACAGCTTTTGAAAACTCAGTGCTTCCTTCTAAATTCCTTCTAAAACAGAGCAACAACTATATTAAAATGGTACCTTCCTCGCAGACTTCAGGTCAGGATCAAGTTTGCAAGTTTGCTCTCCTTAGCCTGACCAGTGAGACCTCCAGCACAAGCCCTGGTGCTTCCTTTGTCTTTTATTTCCCTTTCTTCCCTCAAGCTTCCAAGGCCCAGAGTCAATCCCCATCCCTGAGGGGCTCCCTCCCACTATCTCACACCTTCTTCAAACCCACTATTATTCCAGACCCAGACAAAAATGAGAGCCATGACCCTTCCCTCTCAAGCATCCTCACAATCAGATTAACAGGACCTACAGATCTAGAGGGGCACTGCATAATTACACCCACTAGGCTTTGCATCCCTCTTCAGAGAAGAGGGAGTTGAGAGCTGGTAATTCTTGAGAGTTATCCTGTACAGTGAAGTTCTATCACATCTGTTTATCTGAGAAAAATCTAACTAAAAGGGAGAATATTTTTTACCACTTAGAACAGCGCCAGTGACTCGACTCAACAGGCAGCTGTGCCCCAGAATCAATGTGAGACGAGAGGTGTGGAGATCCATCTTGGTTCCCACCAACACCTCACTAGGTGCCAGTGTCTCACCACTGTAGGCGAGATTCTAATGAGCTCGCTCTCAACCCTGCCAACTCCCCATCTGTTTAGGGGTCTCAGGGTCAGGAAACACTCATCTGATTTATTTCTGAAGTGAAATGCTAGGGTCAAGTAATGAGATTTGACGGTATTACATTTCATGGTCAATAAAAGAGATTTCAAGGGTAGTTTTAATGATAGTTCCTTTCCACCTTCCCCAAAATTCCTCAATCTCATCCTGGCATTGGCTGAAGATCTTTTGTATGCTGCCAAAAGGCACCTGATGAACATCAAAAAATATCCTGTCCCCTGTACCATTTGGATCTTAGACCCAAATGGCTTCAATCCATTAGAAATGAAAAACCTGGGCCCGGAGAGATAGCACAGCGGCGTTTGCCTTGCAAGCAACCAATCCAGGACCAAAGGTCGTTGGTTTGAATCCTGGTGTCCCATATGGTCCCCCGTGCCTGCCAGGAGCTATTTCTGAGCAGACAGCCAGGAGTAACCCCTGAGCAACGCCAGGCGTGGCCCAAAAACCAAAAAAAAAAAAAAAAAAGAAATGAAAAACCCATCAGTGACACCCTAAATTAGCTCTGTGTGTGAATGATGACAATTTGAATTTTGAGGAAATGGAGTGACACAATGCATTTTGTACTTAGGTTGACAACCACAAAACGGGCTTAGAATTAAACACAGGCTCATGAACATCACAAGTGACATTTTAATAACTGACCTCTCTGAGCCATCAAGTTCTGAGATCTTTGGCAACTTTTTATAAGGAAAACTTCCCTATAGGAATGAAGGGCAATTTAACTGTGCTTAGGGCTCACAGTGAGTATAACTGTATAGTCTGGTAATAACCACTGACGATTCCAAAGAATACAAAGTACAAACAATTTCTCATTCACTAAGAAGTTTCTATTTAGCTTTTTTTTCTGAGTTAGTTTTCAAAGTGTCCAACTGGACAAAAACCAACCTGCTTATCTTCAAGTTTTCTGTTGGCTGTGTGGCTGGAGTGCCAACTTCAAAGGGAAGGGGATTAGGTCTCAAACCTTGCTGGCATGAGACACATCACTTACTTTATCAATTAAAGTGGTAGATACCCCAAAGGCTGGTTCCATGGCCAGAGGAGCTTTACATCTCTACCTTACCATCCATATACAGCTCATAGCCAACAAAGTTTCAGGCTCAGAAAATGTTTAGGAACAAATGAATGAATGAGGAGGGAGTGACTGGAAGCCTGAAATCTGCTACGTTTGCTCAGTCATGCAGACTCTCTGTGATCTATTTATGATCTATTTAATCATAATAAGGTGCTCTCCAAGTTTCAATTAGTCATTCATGGTAATTCTCACTAATAACTTGACCTGAAAAGAAAGTAATCTAAAAACTTTATCTTTTACTCTTTCAATGTAGTCTACTTAGAAAGTATTAACCAGGCATTTTCTTCCTCTTTGAGAGCTAAATAATTTTATTTAACAACATCTACAGCCGTCAGAACTTTGGCAGACTTGGTGAAAAATGCTATTTTAACTGTCGGCATTAAAAATTAATCACATAAGATTTCCTTTGTTTCATTTTTACCACCGCACTCCCTACAGATTCAGGAAAAAAAAAGTCCTGTTGTTTTTTTGTTTTAGTTTTAATAGTGTGTGATATTTTTCTCAGGATGCAAGGACAGTCAGCACACTAGAAAAGAGTAACTGCAGATTTTCTTTTGCGCCTGAATGCACAACAACCCACAGCCACAGCCAACACTCAAGACAAAAATTGCCCAGCTCTACAGCTTAAGCTAATCAAATTGCCAAACCACCACCTTTGTTTAAAATTTATAGATTTTGGACTGTGAAGCCACACAACACCTCAAAATTTTACAGTTAGTGACAGCTTCTTAATATCACAGTAAATCTGCTGGGAAAGTTATATATTTATATATCTTAGAAGACCACTAAGCCCAGTGAGTCTAAACAGTACACAGAGACTCAACTAGCACCAACCACAGCCCAGTAAATCCTCAGACAACGACTATAGTATCACCATTGATAAATATGATAATTTTACAAATTGGCCTTTACTCATCTAAGTTTTGATCATTGCATTTGCTTTTGTGTTGTCACAAAAAATAAGAAGCGGGACCGGAGAGATAGTATGAAGTAAGGCATTTGCCTTGCATGCAGAAGGACGGTAGTTCGAATCCTGGCATCCCATATGGTTCCCTGAGCCTGCCAGGAGTGATTTCTTTCTTTTTTCTTTTTTTTGGTTTTTGGGTTACACCAGCAGTGCTCAGGGGTTACTCCTGGCTGTCTGCTCAGAAATAGCTCCTGGCAGGCACGGGGGACCATATGGAACACTGGGATTCGAACCAACCACCTTTGGTCCTGGATTGGCTGCTTGCAAGGCAAACACCGCTGTGCTATCTCTCAGGGCCCCAGGAGTGATTTCTGAGCATAGAGCCAGGAGTAACCCCTGAGCATTGCCGGGTGTGACCTCAAAACCGAAAATAATAATAACAATAAGAAGAAGAAGGAGGAGGAGGAGGAGGAGGAGGAGGAGAAGGAGAAGGAGAAGAAGAAGAAGAAGAAGAAGAAGAAGAAGAAGAAGAAGAAGAAGAAGAAGAAGAAGAAGAAGAAGAAGAAGAAGAAGAAGAAGAAGAAGAAGAAGAAGAAGAAGAAGAAGAAAATGTGCAAGGAAGCAGATTAGGGTGGTGGATAGACAACTGGGAAAAATGGTGGAAGGAAGATTACACTGGTGATGTAATTGGTATTGGCACATTTAATGTCTGAAACAAGTGTATTATAAATAACAGTAATTTACAGTGCTATAACAATTAAATTATATTGGAGAATGACTTTACTGATTCATATACTCTTACTTCTTTTACCCCTTCCAATGGAAACTGAAAGAGGGGGACAATCCTTAGGCCATTTCTGCCAGGAGTATAGCAAATGGTCATCTCTTTACCACACCCAGTAAATTACCAAACTCCTACAACTTCCTTTGGGAGAAATAAAAGAGGGAGTCAGAAAGCATAGTATAAGATTATTCACTTATAAAGGAGCTGGAATGCTCCTCAGAGTCATCTAGGACTTTACTCTGGATGGATATAAATGCACACCTAAGGAGCAGAGCTTGAGAGAGAGCAAAAAAGGAGTGGAGCACATGTCTTATGTACCTTGAGGTCCCAGTGATCTGGGATGCATCAGGTAAACTCCAGAATGACAAGGCCCAAAAAGTATCACATCATTGGATCCTCACATTGAACTACTTAGCTAAATGACTGAGAACTGCTGGGAGCTGCCCTCCAAATTAATAATTAAGATGGAAATAAAGGGTTCAGGTATTTAACTCCAAGGGGATGGAACATAGGCCTTGCAGATGCTCTAAGTGGAATCCCTAGCACTCAATGGGTTCCCAGGCATCTGTAAGCATGTCCCCCAAACACTGCTGGCTGTGGTTCCTGATCTCCCCAGCACAATTGGGCTTGACCAGTCCTGCAATGTAGATCAGAGCACTGAGCACTGACGCATGAGATTCACACAACTGGGCAAAGTATTCCAGGAGTGGTCTTTAGTCTCGTCTGGTGAGAGCCTTCACCCCAATAAATCAATAAATGGAAATATAATCAGGACCTAGTGTTTGTGTAGTGATGAGGATGGAAGGTTATGAAGCCTGGCAGGCAGTAGGCTCAGTGCATCAAGCGCATCAGTGGAGCCTAAAACTATCAGGGTACCTAGCTCCCTTCCTCTGGCAATTGACTCAATACTGACCCATAGGAAGAAATCAAGGAGGCAGCTCAGGTAGACCCTAAAGAAAGTTTCACTTGTCAAAGCCCAGAGTAAATGCTGAGCATGAATGGTATACACATGGCTGTCTTAACTTCATATTCCCAAATGCACAGGCATGATATGAGTCCCGAAGAAAGAAAGGATCAGCTTTGGGGGAGGGGGCTGTCTTACTGAAACCCCCACTCTCTCCTATCCCCACTTTTCTGCCCAGGAGCTCATTCACTCACATTCCCTAAGCCTTTACAAGCTTGACTCTCTCCACTTAGTACCTGCCCAGACCGCCTGTGAACCATAAAAATTTCCTTTACAAGACTTTATTTCAGGCTTTACTTTTATGAAAGCATTAAAAGGATACTCTGCTTTATAACACATCCTCAAGTTTTTTAGAAAAACATGTCAGAACTGGAGAGAGAGCACAGCAGTTAAGGTGTCTGACCCAGGTTCAATCCTAGTTACCTCATATGGTTCCCCAAATTCCACTAGGAATGATTCCTGAGCACGCCAGTATGGCCTAAACCCCTCTCCCCACAAATAAAAAACATTTGAAATGACCATTGTTTGTTTTGAAAGACCCAACTTTACCTCTTTTCCTAATTAGACAGACCAAGGATTCAAATTCATATAAGCTAGGCATACCAAGAAATGGCCTCAAAGCCTTGGGCAGTTATGCCTCATGACTGCAGAGAGGGTTGTTGGTCTTCTCAAGAGAGGAAAACCAGACAGATGAGTTCAGGAGGTTGTAGAAGATTTTCAACCCTCTTCTGGGATGACACCTCTTCAGAAGAGGCT
Organism: Suncus etruscus; assembly: GCF_024139225.1. NCBI lineage: Eukaryota > Metazoa > Chordata > Mammalia > Eulipotyphla > Soricidae > Suncus > Suncus etruscus. Next base: position 24,165,974 of record NC_064867.1, on the reverse strand, counting down.
TTAGTCTATTGGAGCTGAGTCCAATAAAGGAAAAAAGAAAGTCAAAGTGGGAGTGTCTTCACAGACACAATTTTGAATGGAGGGCCTCAGGGGGTCAGGAAGTCCTCTCTGGTGGTCTTATAACTGTTTACCTGTCAGAGGGCGGAGGTTCTGAGGAAAATCATGTGTACTGCATGGACATTGGAATGGAACCAAGATCTAAGATATCAAAGCAAGTATACTCTACCACAGAGCCACATCCCTGTACCAACATGCAGAATCCCAACTTCCCTCCCTCCTACTGTTCTCCCTCCCACTGTTTTTGGACCTTACTTGTCAGTCTTCTTGATCAGGATGGCCCTGAAGATGTGCTCCAAGGGTGATTTCTCCTGCTTGGGGGTGGGCTGCAGGAAGGGATGTAGGGCCACCAGTGAGAATCCCTGCTGGTACAGCTCCAGGAGCTGGACAGGCAGGTCCTTCAGGGAAGTCAGTCTCACAGCTGAGGAGTGTGGAAGCTCCGCTAGAGTAAAGAAAGGAGATACTTATCAGGGTACAGTTCATTATGGCCGCCATCCAAAATTCTATCTATGCCTTGATAGATCCCTTGAGGGGATCTCTTTGATCAAACTAGTCTTACAAAGTTGTCCATTTCCCAATTCACTACAAAGTAGTGAGAATCAGAGGTCTTAAACCAAGAGTCAACCTACTCAGAGATTACATTATAAGTCTTTAAAGAGCAGGGATGATACAAGGGTTAATCATACCTGGATAATACAGAGAGAGGCATTTGTTTTGCATGCAACTGGCCTGAGTTCATCCCTGGGGATGAACGCAAGTGGTTTCAAAGCACAGAACTAAGAGTAATCCATGAATACCATCAGGTGTGGCCCCAAAACATACAAGACAGAAAAAGGAAGGTAAAGGGGGAGGAAAAAAACATAAGGAAGGAAAATAAGAGAAGAGAAACATTTCTTTCAAACACAATATAAAATTGTCCAGTGGCAAGAGCAGAAAACTCAAAGGTTTTTGGTGTTTGTTTTTGGACTACACTGTGCAGTGCTTGAAGACGAATTCCCAGTTCAATGTCTGGGAGCTTCTCTTACTGGTCCTGGGGGACTATGCATAGCTGGAGACAAAACCCAGACCTCCTGTTGCAAAGCAGGCGCTCTTTCCCACTGATCTAGTGTAAAATCACCTCACATTGTGAAATTACCCCACACACCATCTTTCCAACCCCAGGTGAATGGGCCTGAAGAAAGGTAGCTGGGAAGAATTAACTAAGCCAGTTAGGAGAGAATCATAGAATCAGTTTGCTTCTGTCCTTGTGGTCTTTCTGCATACTAAGCCAAAATGAACTTTCTTTATTAATCCAGTACAAATTCTCCAGTGAGAGATGAAAGTTTCTATCCAGGTGGACTTTTCAAGTCAAAGGGTTTGGTGAAAGTAAAGAGGAGATTGAGAGTTTGCCTTTGTTTTGGGTAAAGGCAGGGTGGGACCTAAGGGAGGGAGGGAAGGAGGGAGGGAGGGAAGGAGGGAGGGAGGGAGGGAGGGAAGGAGGGAGGGAGGGAAGGAAGGAAGGAAGGAAGGAAGGAAGGAAGGAAGGAAGGAAGGAAGGAAGGAAGGAAGGAAGGAAGGAAGGAAGGAAGGAAGGAAGGAAGGAAGGAAGGAAGGAAGGAAGGAAGGAAGGAAGGGAAAAAGGGCAGCCCATCATGTGCATAGAGAAAACTTCTAGTCAAATCCCAGACAACACAAGCTCCCCTTGCCTCATTCCAAAGCAATATGAACATGTCCCCCCCAAAAAAAATTAAAATGAAAGTGAAATGGGCAAAATGGGCTTATATAAATAATCTTAAAAATCATGAAAGTTTAAGCAATTTTGGAAAAGATACGCAACATTAACACCGAATATCAAAACAGATCAATCTTTCCCACATATTGAAATATTTTTAACTCGAATAAAATATTCTTCAGAAAGAAAAAAGTGTAGATCAAAGGAAAAGTCTATAGCCCAGCTCTAATTCCAAGCTTTTCTCTTAGGTACAATCAATACTAACTACCCTTTTTTGGGGTGGGGACATACATGTTATTAATTGCTGAATTTATATACAGGTAAATAAGTCTATATATCTCCCTGCCTTTTGCACAAATGGTAACATAATGTTATGTACCTGGCTTTTAATCAATTTTTATAAATGATCGGTATCCTCTTCTTAGAGATGGTTCAATACAAGGAGCTATTCCACATTCTATCCACAGATGCTAAATGTTTCAGCGTGTAGTGTACCATGACTTTTGCAAACTTTTGCCTCTGTAATGCTGAAATGAAGTTACTGCTCTGACATGATTTTGTGCATGCATATACAGTGTGCCTCAAAAATAAAATGCTTAGATGAGTACACTTCTGGGCTAAAGAAATGCACTGATTTTTTTCTTAGTAGCACCAAATTTCCTTCACACAGTCGCTCAAATAAGATTCCCACCAGAAATGTACAAACATCTTCACTTTTCTGCAGCTTGGCTAATTTCATCATCGTTTTAAGATGGTGATTTACATTTCACTTATTGTGCAATATGTTCATAATCTTTGCTTCATCTTCTACTGGATTCCTGATTCTTTTATTCCATTGGTTTGTGGGGACTCTTTATATATGAGGAGTTTTCATTCTTATTTGTAATGCCACTCACAAGTATCTTTCCAATTTGTTCTTTGATTTACATGAAGAAGGTTTTTTCTCATAAAGATTTAAAAAAAATAAAGCTCTTCAGTGGCTTCTGAGATTTATATCAGAGCAAAGATATCTGAGATTAAAAAATAACTGATCTTTTGTAGGACTAACGTGTTCTTTTTACTTTTAAAAGATTCAGATGATTTGGTTTGAATTTAAGCTTATATGCATCTATAGTCTTACATAATATTGGATGGTATTACATGAGCCATGCATGTTTTAATTGTATTATTTTGATTACTACCTGTATCTACATTTCTTTTATCTCACTGCTCTTATGCATTTATTTTTATATTCTTTTATGTTCAAAAGTCCTATTTCTCTTTTTACAAATATTAAGATCCTATTGCATAGACTGTAAACTTTCAGTTTATCTTATCAATACTAGTATCTTCAACTCAATATTTTATAATGCTGTGCTGTATTTCATGAGTGGGATGCACCATGTTATTAATAAGATTTTTTTCTACTGATTGCACAGTTTATTTTTATGTGTAAATCTTTACTCCGTTTGGAATTTTCTGCCATATAAATTCAAGATGATCTCCCCATAGATTTATCTATTATGCTCATTATTTTTAGGTACCTCCTCTTTTATGATGCATTATATTCCTGAATGTTATTTTATGATTTTGATTTTTTTGTATATTTGTTTTTGAGTCACAACCAGCAGTGTTTACTTCTGGCTCTACATTCAGGGAACACTCCTGATGGGGTTGAGGAGATCATAGGGGTGCATGAGATTAAAACTGGGTAGATGAGTGCAAAGGCAAACACTTTAACTACTGTACAATATCTTCACATTCCCTCTACCATTTTATAACAGTGATCATATAACCTTCTACAACTGTAGTTTCATATTATATTTTAATGTCAGGGGTTATTTTCTAAAAAGTCCTAGCATTTTACTTAGTTTGTTCATTTATCTATATACTTAGTTAAATTTTGTGCCACATTGAGACCTTTGTGATCAGGGGTCACTCCTGATGGTGCTCATGGAAGTATATATATATACTTATATATATATATGCATATATATGCAGTGCTGGAGACTAAACCAGGGTTAGCTTATCTACACTCCCTGTAGCTTATCTACACTCTCTGGCCGTTAGTTTATTTTATGAATCTTCCTATTCTTATTTGTTTTTCCAAATGGTTTTCAAAATCAGTTCATTAAATTTCCCTCAAAAGTCAAAAAGAAAAATGCAATCTTACTGATATTTTTATCAGCTCATATTCAAACTCTAGCTTAACTGAGAGAGAACGGCTATTTTGAGCATGCTACCAATTCCTACCCGAGAACCCAGCATCATTTTCATTTATTTGAAACTTCTTTTGTGTCCCTCAGGAGCATATTAAAGTTTTCTGCGCAAAGATATTGCACATGTGTCAAGTTTATTCCTAGTTATTTTATATTTATGGCTAGTGGAATAACAGAATTCTTTTTCTTTTTACTTTTATGATATCCATCGTTGGTCAGAATGCTGAGCAAAGAGGCCTGATCATCTTGGCTGATGTGTGTGGAGTGGAGGGAGTGCGTGTCTGATGGAAGTTCCTCCTTTGTCCAGCAAACTCACAACATCTGCAGCCTGTAGCTAGATCAGAAACAGTATGCAATATCTGTGAGGAAAAGTCATGCACTATAAGATAGTTTGGAGATAAAAGTGCTTGTGATTGGGCCCGGAGAGATAGCACAGCGGTGTTTGCCTTGCAAGCAGCTGATCCAGGACCAAAGGTGGTTGGTTCAAATCCTGGTGTCCCATATGGTCCCCCGTGCCTGCCAGGAGCTATTTCTGAGCAGACAGCCAGGAGTAACCCCTGAGCACCACCGGGTGTGGCCCAAAAACCAAAAAAAAAAAAAAAAGTGCCTGTGATGACCATTTTAGGTAAAAACAAAAAGAGGGTGAGGAGATGGGTTGGGATGCATACTTTGAATACAAGAATTAGCACTACCAGAAGTGGTCCCAAAATTTCAAAATGAAGCAAGGAAACAACCCAATGAGCACTTCACTGAAAGGCTAGGTGAACAAGGAAACCCTCCAGCTGTGAATCTTTGAGTCAGCAGGAAGATTAAGGTAAATCTGTTCCCTGCTGATGAAAGTATGTCCAAGATCCATTACTAAGAAAATATTGGTGTTTAAAACAGGAGTTGAGATAACATGTTTTTCTTGAAAACACCATAAAAATATCTAATTTAGAGAGAGGACCTAGAGGAGAGGTGGGTAGGTGGAAAGGGGGATTGCTTTGTAGTATTTTATATTCTCATACAATTATCTCTAACAGATCATTCAGTGGACAAAGTTATGAGATATTTCAGTTGTTTTCTTCCTATGCAAAAGCAATATTATTTAGAAATTCTCAAGCTATTCTTTGAATATGTGACTTTAAAACACACACAGTTAAAACCTATGGGCATTTAAGAATACTACTTAACATTAGGTAGTACAGTTCTCATTTGCAATTCATTATGCAAGAAATTTACAGGAAACACAAATCTATAGCAATGATTTACTCCAAAGCAAGGAATCAGTCTCCTGGGGAAATGCTCTGTAAATAACAATGATAATTCCAAAACTGGTCATTTGAGTAGGCAAGTGTGCAGTCTTGACCTTGAAGCAAATATTTTGAAACTTTTGCTAAATTTTTAAAAAATCTAAAGAGGGATATAGAAAGAGTACTAGGAATAAAGTGCTTCCTTTGCATGTGGAGGACCCCAGTTCAAACCTAGGCATCACACTGTGCACTGTCAGGAGTAATACGTAAGCACAGAGGTAGGAGTAACTCCTGAGCACAGCCAGGTGTGACTTCAAAACTATAATAAACACAAAGATCTAAAGAACTATAAAAAATTCCTTCTAGTCCCCAAGCACAGAAACCAGGCAAGGTAATCTAGACAAGAGAAGCCCTGCCCTGGGACTCCATACTTTTGATTCAGTAAGGATCTAGGATTAAACTATAAAGATTCTAGAAGCACTTCAGAAATAAGATTCAAGGGCTAGAGTGATAGCATGGAGGAAGGGCATTTGCCTTGCATGCAGAAGGACAATGATTCGAATTCCAGCATCCCATATGGTCCCCTGACCCTGCCAGGAGCAATTTCTGAGCGTGGAACCAGGAGTAACCCCTGAGCGCTGCCGGATGTGACCCAAAAAGAAAAAGAAAAAGAAATAAGACTCAGTGCCGTTGGAGCAGTGGCGCAAGTGGTAGGGCATTTGCCTTGCACGTAGCTAACCTAGGACGGACCGAAGTTCAATACCCTGGCATCCCAATCCAGGAGCGATTTCTGAGTGCATAGCCAGGAGTAACCATGAGCATCACGGGGTGTGCTCCCCCCCAAAAAAAGGTAACATCCAACCTACTACTTATATTTGGTGCTCTAAATCCTTCTCACGAGCCTCTCCAGACAATTCAGAGCTGAGATCCACTCCCAAGGCTCTGCTCTTTGCTGACCTAGAACAGGGGGCCTACATCCATCTGAAATGGGGTGGCCTGATCAGGACCCAAAACATTCTTGCCCTGATAGCAGGAAATGCCTGTGCAGGTGTTTCTCCAGTTTGAAGTGGGGGGTGAAGATGCTACTTCCCAAAAATCAATATATGTAACCACCAAGGAGCAGAAGTGTGGGAGAAGACATTTGCAATAAGAACAAAATGTAAGGGTCTCTGGCATTCAGTAACCAAGGGAAGTAATGCCTATGTTAAAAAATATCAAAAATGCCAAGAACATATGAACAAAGGGTCAAAAAGTCTTAATGAGAACAAGATCAATACTGTCTTTTTTCCTTCTGCCTCAAGCTCCAATCAAGGCTCTGTGTGGCCCTGTGATTGGTGACCTCTTTTGAGAGGTGGCTTCAGTCAGTACTTAGCGCCCATGTTCATTAGCATGGGTCCCAGGGCCAGCAAAGGATAGAAGTAGATCAGTAAGTGCAATGGACTTCCTTTGCTGCCAAGACACTGGGGTTCAATGGTCCTAACTATGGTGGCACAAATGCTGGTAGTGATATTAGGAAACAAAATGGATAAATTCACAAGCCATACTGGAAGGCAATCCACATGACCAACCATAAATACTATACAAAGGGAAGCTCTGTTCCCGATCTAACACCATAAAGCCCATAAAGAACCAATCTCTCAGATGAGTCTCTTATTGAGCCAAATATTATGATCAACTATTGAATCAGTCTCTCAGTTCAACATTTTATGCTTTACATACTTCAAACTCTTACAACTGTCCATATGCCCATGCTATGATTTTTGTTGGTCATATTTGTTTCTTCTTTGGCATGACATCATGCCAACAATAAAAAAATAAAAGAAATCTGTATGTGACTCGGGATTCAAATATCTAAGTGTTTGAATGGTCTTTTTCACTGCTCTGCCTAAGCTTATGGACAATCCATTTCTGTGAACAAAATGGAGATGATGAGAAGTCAGAGAGATAGTTTAAGAGTTAAGGTCTTATATGCTGTGACTATGATTTGATTCCTGGCATTACATCTGTAGTGAATCTAGAGCACAGAGCCAGGAAATTGTCTCTGAGCACTGGAGGGTATGGCAGTAAGTAAACAAATGACCAAACAAGTGGAAGTGTTGACATCAGTCTTTCCTCCATCAAAGAGCAGATGTGAGATTCAAAATGGAGGTGTTGTGTGTAACTGACGAAGCTCAACAACTACCATCTAGGGTGAGGCCAGGGGAGCTGGTTTGTTTCAAATGGTGATAACAAGCTGGGGAGTAGGGGCACTAAAATAGCTTCACTCCTATCCACAACACTTCACCTCCAGACTAGTAGGTCAATACACTACAAAGTCAATCAGCCACTTTCTAGTAAAATACTTCCTGAATAAAACATATTACCTTTTAAGTTTTTATCTTCAAATCTAAAGATGTCAAAACTTGGCAATTTTATGGCTTTAATTTTTGGTATGCACATTGTTAAAGTAAGTTTAGTTTCATGGTTAGAAAACAAATAAAAATGAATCTCAACCATCGTATTGCAATAAAAAAAACTCAACAACACCCTGGTTCCTATTATAAATATGATTAAAGGCCTTAATTTCATGTTTCTATTTGAACTTGAACCTTAAAAAAAACATCTTGCTTCTTGTAAAGTGACCAAATCCCCAATATTATTTCCAGAAAACTAAACAAAGGAAGGATTTATCTGTTTGGATGAACATACCAATTACAACCTTGGTCTATTTCCCATCCACCATCCTAACTTTCCCACATTGCAACATTTTCCTGGTTTCACTTACAAATTATGTAACTTTGAACAAACCATGGACTTCCCACCCCATCTCTAGGGCCCTTGGTCCAATGTCAAAATGAACATTGACAATGCCCAGTGTCAAATAACTTTAAAATATATGGAATTTGTTCCTTACAAATATGAAGGTATCAGTTTCTAGATAAAAAATGACAATGGGTGAGAAGATACACATTTTCTATGTGAACTGAAAGAATGTTCTCAAATCAGGGTGAAGGTATGGAATTAGGTGTGTGTGTTGGAAAGAGAAGCATCAGGTCCCTGGATGGCAGGATGCAAATCACTGCTACCTCCCATCCCAGACAAGACAGAACACTGTCTGCTTCTCCAACTGTACCTCAGGAGCCCTGGGGACTTTCCAGGGAGTTCTGGGAAAGACAGGTTTGAGCAGTGATGGGAAAGAAAGGGGATTTTAAGAATTAACTCTAGGGGCTAAGTAGCTCAAAGGGCTAAGCACATGCAAATTCAGCACCATACCCAAAACACCACCAGGAATAACCCCTGGAGTAAGCAAGAACACAGCTGGGACTAGCCCACAGAGTAGGGTGTGGCCCCCCCAAATAAATGATATAACTGGGGCAATGGGTTAGTTTCTTCTCCAGAAAAAAAGCATGAGCAAGGAATTGGCCATGACTTTGGCTTTGATAAAAGCCCCACAGCAGGATTGGACTATGTAAACCTCCATACATCATCCTTTCTCACTAAGTCTCACTTTGCTGTGAAGTAAGGGGCTTAGAGGCCAGTGTTACACTCTAGTCTGCAGCAAGGCACTACATCCATTTGTAGTGTCCTTTTCTCTTTCTGGTCACCATACCACGGTTTAATATACACTGAAGGTCTGCCATCCTGGGTCCAGGTTGGATGCTCCTTGCATCCCCATCAGAGAGCCTCATCAAAGTTGAGGATTTGTCCTTTACTGTACCTAGACTAACACTGCAGCTGCTGCTATTATCCACCTGGGCACAAGCTGTCTCTGGAAGAGGGATGAATAGTTCAACAAGCTGAAACTGGCGCATCCAAGGGGCAGACAAAGGAGAGTAAAGACACTGGCAGGGGAAGAACCATGACTAAGGAAGTTCCCCTTCCCACCAGGGAGCATGTTTCCTCCTTCTGATGGTGACCTTCTCTGAGCAAAGGGAGGCCCTGGTGCAGAGTTTGACTCTGTTAAGAAGTCAGAAACCCTGTTCATCTATGGAATCCCCTTGGTGCTCAGATCTGAGTTGTTCCTATTTTCTTTCCAACTTTCTCAGGTCAGGGATCAAGCAAGTAATTGGTCTATAGTAGAGTCTCACTGCCACGTCCTATTTTCAAATTATAATAATAATAATTATTATTTTTGTTTTTGAGCCACACTCAATGGCACTCAGGAGTTACTCCTGGGTCTACATTCAGAAATCACTAACAGACTCAGGGGACCATTTGGGATGCTGGGGATTGCACCTGGGTTGGTCATGTGCAAGGCAAATGCGCTGCCAGTTGTGCTATTGCTCCGGCATTATATTTTCAAATTCTTATAACCCAAAACCAAGAATAAGTAGGTTTGGGCCCGGAGAGATAGCACAGCGGCGTATGCCTTGCAAGCAGCCGATCCAGACCAAAGGTGGTTGGTTCGAATGTCGGTGTCCCATATGGTCCCCCGTGCCTGCCAGGAGATATTTCTGAGCAGATAGCCAGGATTGACCCCTGAGCACTGCCAGGTGTGGCCCAAAAACCAAAAAAAAAAAAAAAGAATAAGTAGGTTTGAGTATCCACTGGAGCCTCTAGCAGGTGTGGGGAATGTGTACCCTGCCTCATTTATTTCTCTATTAGATCCTAACACCACCTGGGTGAGGTGTAAGAAAAACTGATGTATGGAAGATCTGCTTTGCATCTCCACATTCTTTCAGATATAGCTATGGGAATTTGAAATAGATTCCATGCCTCCTTTTTTTGGGTTGGGGGGTTGTTGGGTCACACCTAGCTTAGGGGCTAGTCTAAGCTTTGTACTCTGGAGTGACCTCTGGCAGTGCTCAGGGAATCATGCAGTGTTGAGCCAGAGTTGGCGTTATACTAGACAAGTGCCTCCCCCCTGTACTATTTCTTCAATCCATTACATCCTACTTTCTGCATGGATGTAGAAAAAAACTAAGAATTCATGACCACATAATTATGTTTTATTCCTCTGTAATTACTGTCTGTCATTCAATGATCGCTAACTGGCTTTTGTAAACTAAAATCTTCCAAAGTATTGTCAGAAAGGTATCTGAAGTGGCACAAGAGTTTAAAGATCTTTTGAAATAAGTTTGGCTTTACTTTCAGAAAACAACTCCCTATAACTAAATAAGTGATTATCCCAGCAATTTTAAATAAAAAGGTAGGGAGATGGAAATGGGAAAAACAGAAATCCACAAAACCACACATTTCTTCTTTTATTTTTTTATTTTTATTTATTTTTTTAAATTTAAATTTTTTTTTCTTCATTTGAACACCTTGATTACATAAATGATTGTGATTAGGTTTCAGTCATGTAAAGAACACCCCCTTCACCAGTGCAACATTCCCGCCACCACTATCCCAAATCTCCCTCCATCCCACCCCACCCTCACCTGTACTCCAGACAGGCTTTCCAGTTCCCTCATTCATTCCCATGATTATGGTAGTTCTCTATGTAGTTATTTCTATAGCTGTACTCACCACTCTTTGTAGTGAGCTTCATGGAATGAGCTGGAAGTTCTAGCCCTCCTCTCATTGTCTCTGATGATTGTTACAAAAATGACTTTTATTTTTCTTAAAACCCATAGATGAGTGAGACTATTCTGCGTCTCTCTCTCTCTCTCTCCCTCTGACTTATTTCACTCAGCATGATAGATTCCATGTACATCCATGTATAGGAAAATTTCATGACTTAATCTCTCCTGACGGCTGCATAATATTCCATTGTGTATATGTACCACAGTTTCTTTAGTCATTCGTCTGGTGAAGGGCATCTTGGTTGTTTCCAGAGCCTGGCTATTGTGAATAGTGCTGCAAAAAATATAGGTGTGAGGAAGAGGTTTTTGTATTGTATTCTTGTGTTCTTAGGGTATATCCCTAGGAGTGGAATAGCTGGGTCGAATGGGAGCTCAATTTCTAGATTTTGGAGGAATTTCCATATCGCTTTTCATAGAGGCTGTACTAGACAGCATTCCCACCAGCAGTGGATAAGAGATCCTTTCTCTCCACATCCCCGCCAGCACTGATTGTTCTCATTCTTAACCACACATTTCTTAACACTTCTGGGATGAAGTAGATTTTGCCCCCGATGATGTTTGCCAGCAGAAGTATTTGTTCTCTTCAGGGTCCTGCAGAAGACTTGAAGCCATGTCTTTGCTCTTCCAAACTGTATTATTGGCAAAGTCCCACCTTCCAGAACCAGAAAGAAATGTTCTCGCCTCACAGCTCACTCGACTCCCCAGCTAGCTAAGGCACCACCAATTGCAACAGCTTCCGTTATTTTGCCTGGTGATCATTTGTGACTTTAACCTAATTATTCAAAGTCCGACTTTGCTTTTCTAATTACATCCCCTAATGGGTCTGTCAATACCACAGAGAGTCCCTCCTCCCTCAGGTTATCACCCTCACAAGTGAAGCTGATAATGATGCTGTTCAACCACGTCTTATTTTTCCCCTGAGTTCCTTGAAGGCGGCCATCTCTGCAACATCAGTGAGGCTGGGCTTTAGATCCGATTGGGGAAAAACACTAAAATCTATCAATTTTTTCATTGTGGGATTTCTTGTCATAGGTAAGGGAAAGGAATCGGGGTTGACTTTTAAAACATTTCCAGCCCAGGTCTTCTGGATTTGTTACTCAAAAATCAGTGGAAGAAGTGGTAACTTTCCTTTTAGGGCTCTTAAAAATTCAGTTTTCTGTCATCACCAAATTTATGTTTCAGAAACTTAAAAAGAACACACCATTGAAACATTAAAAAAAAAAAACTGTAATTAAATTCACATAATAGAACATCAACCAATTCTGAGGAGGGTTTTGTTTGTGTTTATATTTTGTTTGGGGGCCACACCTGGCTGTGCTCAGGGCTTACTCTTATCTCTGCCCTCTGGGATCACTCCTGGAGGCTTGGGGGAACCATAAGAAGTGCTAGGGATAGAACCAGGATCAGGCATATGCATGAGAAATGCTCTGCCCACTGTACTATCCCTCCAGCTCCCCTTTGAGGATGGTTTTAAGGTCACATTCAGGGACTGAGGGTTACTCCTAGTTGTGCCAGGGAACCATGAGGTACAGGGGATCAGACCCCAGCCTCCCACATGGCAAATCATGCCCTCTAGTCCTTTGTCACGGGTCCTCAACCATACTTGACAAGTCAGTGTCATTACACTAAACAAGTCAGTGGCATCAAGCACATGGATGATGTTGTGCAACAATCTAAAAACCCCAAAGGAAACCACTGTCCTCAGTTCTTACTCCCCACTTCCCTATCCTCCTGGCACTCCTTCCCCCACCCAACCTGGTAACAATCAATCTGCATTAAACACACACAGACATACATACACTCAATTCTGAGTGCCTTACCCAAACCACAGAAAAATGCAAAGGGTTAAAACTTACGTAAAATCCATAATTCTATAGGTCAATCAGGGAGTAATTGGGAAAGCAAGAGATGCCTCATCAAATGAGTTAAGATGTAGGCCAGTAGACCACAAATGATTGTTAAACATTAGATTCCCTAACTGCCATGACAACCAGGCACGTGTGTGTGTGTGTGTGTGTGTGTGTGTGTGTATGTGTGTGTGCGTGTGCACGCATTGTTGTGCACATGCAGGAGGGTGCAGGATGGGACACAGGGCTTCGAGATCTAAGGTGTCATCATTCTGCTTGTCATTTCAGAGGGTCACCATAGTTACACACATATCAACAGTAGTCAGGTGCAGAAGAAACATTCAGAGTTCAGAGTATGTAAGGAGCCTGCCTCAAGAATTGTCATTGACTGATGCCTGTTTCACCTGTCCATGTTACCAGAGAAAACACTGGTGAAGATTGATCAACAAAGCTTTTCAAGAAACGCAGGCCCCCAGGCTGCTGAGATATTACAACGAGGTGCTCAAATATTAAAAGCAACCAGCTTGAAACTGAGCCGGGAGTATTAATAAAATATTTCATCCATTAGAAGAACTTTGGATAGAGATTCAAAGGCACAGAGGATCACCAAATAGTTGGAACTTCTAACAAAACCCATCAACACTAATTCTAAAAAAACTTTAGCCCAAATTTGGAGGGAGATCCAATTTCCAGTCACTTTTTTAACTGAACCCAGCCTGACAATAAAACCGCTGCCTTTCTGGTAATTCTCATTCGATTTTGAGAATACAATAAACTGATTGCATCAAAGCCCAGCTGCTAATGAAGATGTACAAACAATATGGAAATGAACTATTTGGGATGTAAATGGGAGCCTATATGGATTTCTATGGTAAAGTCTCAAGTCTTTGTATAAAAGTAATCAGCACTGAAATATTCAGCGCTCAAAATTGGGCTAATCTGAACCAAGTGTGCTGCCTATGTGAACATACACTAGCTTTCAGATTCAAATTATGAAAAGCAAGTGTGCAAGAGCTAAGTCCATTTTTCTGTTTTGTTTTGGAGTCACATTCTATGGTGCTCAGAATTATTCACACCTTACTCCTGGTTACACAATAAGTAAGCTTACTCGTGACTCTATTCTTAGGGATTTCTCCTGGTGGGCTGGGGGGTGGGGTGGGCAGAATATCAGAGGTCAGAGATAAAACTCAGGTCAGTAGCATGCAAAGCAAGTGCCCAGTGTGCTGTACTCCAGCCTTAAGTCAGTTGTTAAAAATTACTAACATTAGAATGACAATCCTGCAATTGAAAGAACTGGATATAGCAGGACTCAGAATAATATGTTATTATAATTAATCTCACTAAATTTTGGAGGTTATCATATAGAGTGGTGTTTGGGGCTTACTCCTGGTTATGAACTTAGGAGTCACACCTACTAAGGCACAGGAGAGCATATGAGGTATCAGGGATCGAGCCCCAGTCTGATGCGTGCAAGGCAAGCACCTTACCATTTTACTAGCTCTATAATCTCTCCACTTTTTATTAGACTTTTAGAAATAACAGTCTTGGGGCTGGAGAGATAGCATGGAGGTAGGGCATTTGCCTTGCATGCAGAAGGACGGTCGTTTGAATCCCAGCATCCCATATGGTCCCCAGAGCCTGCCAGGAGTGATTTCTGAGCGTAGAGGCAGGAGTAATCCCAGAGCGCTGCTGGGATTACAACAACAACAAAAATAGAACAGTCTTAGGGTGGATAGAATGCATGGACAGCCATCTACTTGAAAGGTCGGGAGCATAGCTGATGTTGTTCGGTGTTTGGGTCACTTTCAGTGTGGTATTTAGGAACCAGGAGGTCCAGGGAACCAAATGTGGGAAAAAGAACGTGCTCCACCCTTTGAGCTACCTTACTGGCCCAAAGTTGGCCTTCTCCAATGAAGACATTTTCTGATAAAATCTTAGGCTAGGTTGTGAAGGACCAGCACCTTATCCATCATATCATAATCCAATTCAGGGTAAGAGAAAGTTTGGCATTTAGATCACTTGGCCCACTTAGGTTCAATTCTTAGAGTTCCTTGAACATTGCTCTCTCTCTCTCTAAATCTATCTATCTATCTATCTATCTATCTATCTATCTATCTATTCCTGGAGGCCTTCAAGAACTTTGGGGGGTACAGGTAAACCCTGGTACCACAGGGTTTGAGCATTGAATTTGAGTCCTAGCATTGAACTACCTGCCTCTACCAATTATCGCCAATTATCTACCAATTATCGTCAACAGGGCCCTCCTGCACCCAGAGTACCACATTGGAGATAACCCCTCATTCCCTCAAAAAATAAAAACTGCCAGCTGCTACTTCTCTGGGGGACTGTTCACTTCTAGGATACCTATCACTCTGGGAGGCAAAACAGATTAGGCCTGAAACCAAAATGAACGCAAATTATCCTCCAATGTAAAACTCAAAGGAACCTTGAAAGCCATTTTTCAAAAATTGGAATAAATTTGCAAGGCATAAATGCTACCTATGAATGCTGCTAAGTGCATTTCCACTGCCTAGAGAACATTCACTCAGTCCATCAGCACCAACCACCTTCAGAGAACTTGCTTTTAAGCCACTGCTGCAGCTACACTGCCCATTTGTTCAGTCAGCTCAGTTTCCTCTATCTTGTCCTCTCTGACACGAACATGAGACACAAAAAAAGCCAGAATCAAAAAGCATCAGCTGGGGCCAAATAAATAGTACAGTAAGCAGGGCACTGACAATAGACCCAGCTTTGATCCTTGGCAACACATATGACCCGTAGGCACAGAGATAGAAATAAGCCTTAAGCACTATGGGATATGACCTACCCTACTTCCTGCCAACAAAACAAAACAAAACAAGGGGCTGGAGTGGTGGCGCAAGCAGTAGGGTATTTGCCTAGCATGCATTAACCTAGGACGAACCCCAGTTTGATCCCCCGGCATCCCATATGGTCCCCCAAGCCAGAGCGATTTCTCAGCATCACTGGATGTGGCCCAGAAGGCAAAAATAACTAAATAAATAATAAAACAAAACAGCAGTAAGCTACAAGTCATGCTAAATCACACATGTGAAAACATGTAGCTGGACAAACAGCAGATATCAGGTGAGCCACAGAAAAGTGTGTTGAATACCCACCATGCTAAGCTGGCCAATGAATGACAAGAGAGAGACCATAGCTGTAAACACGAAGTGACTGGGAGTCAGAATTCCACATAGCATAACTCGATGAGCAATTTTCTCAAAAGCAGTAGATCCCAAGGGCAGGAGCACATGCCTGACAATGAGCTCAGGCCAATGGTGAAAATGATGATGGCTCTTGATCCTAATTCACAGCAGAGGGGCCTCATCTCTTTAGACAGTTTCACACTGGACATATGAATGGCCTCTCTACTTGCAATTTCTGATGTGTGCTATAAAATAATTCTATTATCATCTATGGGTTTTAAGAAAAATGAATGACATTTTTAGCAGTATTTCAGAGACAAGAGAGATGTGGGCTGGAAGGTGCAGCTCATGACATGAAGCTCACCACATAGAGTGATGAGTGCAGTTAGAGAAAATAACTACACTGAGAACTATCCTAACAATGTGAATGAATGAGGGAAGTAGAAAGCCTGTCTCGAGTACAGGTGTGGGTGGGGTGGGGAGGAGGGAAATCTGGGAAACTGGTGGTGAGAATCTTGCACTGGTGAAGGGGGGTGTTCTTTACATGACTGATATCATACACTACAATCATATTTGTAATCGCGGTGTTTAAATAGATAATTTAACAATAAAAAATAATTCTATTAATGTTGTTATTTGGGGCCACACCCAGCAGTGCTCTGGCCTTAATCTTGGCTCTGAACTCAGGGCTCTCACTCCTGGTAGACTAGTGGGTCCACAGGGATCAAATTCAGGTCAGCTGTGTAGAAGGCAAATAAAGCTATCTCTATGGCACTTATATTTAAGTGTTAGTCATAAAATAATGTGTGGACAGCAGAGATAGCTCAAAGGGCTGGTGGTCCACTTTGCCAGCGCAAAATCAGTTTGTTCCCTAATGGTGCCTGGGTACCCATTTCCCCAATTCCATTCCTACCACTGAATGGTTCCCACTTGTTGTGTCTGATCACTGCACAGCTTAAGTACCAAACTAGACAACTAGGTCTACACCACAGCCCTGCAAGGCCACTGGTAACCCAAAACCAGTATTCCAAAATATATAGGGGCAGGGAGGGTGATGGTGGGGTCCCAGAACCTAATAAATAAAATAGTGTGCTATGGAAACTGTTGGTAAGCATGAAATTTCACCACATGCAAGTCCAGTTTTGAGAATCTATGAAAGAATGAATTACACTTTTGGGGGGGTTAGTTTTAACCCACTCATTAGTTCAGAATCACTACAATGCCAGCCGATTCATCTCAATAGGTTCTCTGTTGCCTCGAATTCATGGGACACATCATTATGTTAGCGGTACAGTCACACAAACCATTCATGAGACTTACACAAAGTCCCATGCATTGTAAATGCACTTTCATAAATAATATTCTTATGTGTCTGACATCACAAAAGATTCAATAAAATTTAGTCAAATGTGATTAGGGCTAGACAGTTCTCAGGCTCTAAAAAAAGGCGTCTGCACCTGCATTTTCAGCTTTGCATGAACAATTACTGTGTTCATGCGCAAACTTCCAAATTGGTGCATGGAAATAGAAAATCGTACGCACAAGTTGAGCTGCTTCAGGCTGCACAAAGCAATTTACATGCAAAATTGTCATCCACTCTCTCCGGTTTTATTTTTGCCCATCTAAGAAATAGGGGTCTCCGAGTCCTTAAGAGGTAGATTTTAAGAGATATTTTTGGTGCTCACAATAAAACAGGGGTTCCGGTGAGTATGGGGTTTACACACACAAGTGTGTCCTTCACAGACACAGCCCATTTTATACACTCTGGTGGAAGAGGGAAAAGCTAGATAATAAAACCAAGAGCATACTGCAGCTGAGACATCTATTAGAATAATAAAAGAGAAAAAATGAAATAAGATTAAAACGAATAAATAAAATGCGTATTAACACCCAGAAAAATGCACCTATCACTGGCAGCTGTCACTAGAGGGAAAAATGAGACAGACAAGAGAAGCCTCCCCTAACTTGTCTTAATCAATTATTGGACCTCCGCAAAGCTGGGCAGATTGCCAATAGAATCTGATGGACCTCTATGTGATTGTCAGACACCTTCTGGTTTTTTTTGTTTTTTTTAACATTCATTTCCTTCCTCTGTCAGCCCTGTTGCTTTCCTCCTCCTCTGCCCAACCACATGCTTTGAGCCCTAGAAATGTGCCAGGTGATATGAGATGTGCTAAAGGGATGGGAGACAGGATTTCAAAGGCTTTCACCTGAAATGAATAGAAAATATTTCCATATGAGTTTTTTTTAATGAATGACAGGTCAAAATTTAAATTTTGCTATCTGGTTGAAAAAAAATACAACATCAAAATTTAGATCCTAGAGAGATAATATAGGGTTTAAGCACTTTACTTTGCATGTGGATAACCCAACTTTGTTCCTAAATCACACCTTTCTCTCCTAGCACAGAGCCATTGGTTGTGTTCCGAAACATCCTCCCCCAAATAAATAAACATAATTTCATTTGAGGGGGGCAGTGCTCATCCAAATTACTCCTGCATTCAGGGGTCACTGTTGGTGGGGCTCAGGAAATCATATGTGGTTCTGGGAATCAAACCCTAGTCTGTTGTGTGCAAGGCAAGTGTTGTGTCCACTGCATTGCTCTGGCCCCAATCTCAATTTTTTAATGAGACTATTAGACCATTTTAAATTATATATTTCTCTCCTATTATACATTCTTAAAAGGATCTGTTCTATTTCAGAATGTTGTATTTTAGAAGTATTTTTAATCCTAAAAAGAGTGCATTCTCCTCTACTTTTATCAAGGTAAAAATTTAATTTTATTTATCTCCCCCCCCCCTTTTTTTTGTGGTGCTGGAAACTGAACCTAGAGTCTCACACATGAAAAGCAAGTGTTTTATCACTTAGCCCCAGCCCTCCCAATTTAGTCTCTACAAATAAGTCTAGGGGATGACGCTTAAGTGTTGACAAACAGGCCTAAGGATGACTCAAATGGATGGAACACATGACCTGCATGTGGGTTGTGAGTTCAATGCCTGGTATTGTATGAACCTCAAGCGTCACTGACAGTGTCCCAGCTCTGCCAGGTGTGCCCCTGCCAAACAAAGCCTTGGAAACATGGCTGTAAATGCATAATGTTAATTCTTCTTTTCCCATAATAAATCAGCCTAATCCCTCCATAATCCAAAAAGAGTGAAAAGCTGCCAAAATATTTAATGTGGGATCAAATGAATAACCTTTGTTTACAAGCTGTCATTACTTCTACTCTTGAGAAGGGGAAAAAAAAAAACCTCAGTCATGTTTGCTATTTTGTTCTTTGAGACCCTTAAAATTAAATCTCTAGTAAAACAATCACACCTGCTTCTGAAGTCTCTCACACTCACTGTCTTTGTGTGTGTGTGTGTGTGTGCACGCGCGCGCGTGTGTGCGTGTGTGTGTGTGTGTATGTGTGTGTGTGTGTGTGCGTGCGTGCACGCGCGTTCGTGCTTTGGTCACACTCATTGGTGGGGTAGAGCAGACATTCTCCATACAGCACTGCAGTATCAGGCAATATCAGAGACCCAACCTGCAGCTCCCACAAGCAAGTACATTCTCTGGCCTTCTGAAACCTCTCACAGCCCAGAGGTACCTCTATGAATTAAGTGCATTCATATCCCTTTTCTGGCCCTGCACTGTTAGCAGGTTCCAATGTCCTCCCCAAGTCACCCTACATTTCCTCCACATGAGAATCTTAGCTTTGTCATCAGGTCTAACAAACCTGAGAGAACTGTCAAAGGCAGCTGGTAGTTTGCATCCCAGCTAAAATCATTCATATCAGAAATATCAATAGCCCAATAACAGACAGTAAAAGCTGCAGTCTGGTTGAGTCCCTAGAAGTGCTTTGTATAGGATTTCCCCAAGATTTATGCTGTATTCCAGAAACAAATTCTCCCTCATACACTTAATAACCCTGTGTCTGCAGGTTCCTGGGGGAATAGATTGAGGATACTGTATCACTGGAATTCTGACCTACAGGTAAAATGTGATTATGATGAGTACTCTTTCATAATTTCTGTGTAGTTTCTTTCAATTCTAAATGATACAGAGCCCATTAGGTTATAAAGAGAACACAAATCTGAAATGGAGTGAAAGAATCGACAGCAAGCAATGGATCATATCTGGTTCAGGAACAGAAATGTGAGGAGAAGGAAGAGAGGAAAGCAGAGGTTCTGGCTCTAGAGCAAAATAACTGGGGTTCAAGTTTCAATGCCACCCTTAGCTGGCTGTACTTCAGGGAAGCCATGAGTACTTATGAGTCTGTTGTGCCCATGTAATATAAAAGTAATATCTGCCTCACGGAGCTGGCATGATGATGTAGCAAGATCATGAACACAGAGCACTAGAATTTCATGGGGAATTTGGAAGTCCTGTATATGAAAGCTGCTAAGATCATTATTGTCAATGTCATCATTATTAATAACCCTCATTGCCTCCCAACTTATTACCAAGCCTTCATGTTCAAAAGTTGGTCCTTATGCCTTGCAATCACTCCAACTCTACATCAATATTTACACATGACTTGAATCTCTCAGCCTAAGCTACAGGCTGGCAGACATTTTAGCAACCTTCTCTGACATGCTGGTATAATTAATATTCACTTCTGAATGAGTGACAAAGAAGGTTCTAGAATATTCAGACTCAGAAGGAGAAATAAGGTAGGGAATGGGGAGACTACAGTGGGTTGTGCTCTTGCCTTGTAGATGGTCAACCTAGGTTCGATTCCTGGCATCATATATGGCCTCAAGCTTCACTAGGAGTGATCCCCGATCACAGAGCCAGCTAAATCCTAAATAAGCCCAGTGTGACCCAAATCTGCCAAGAAGGAAAGAAGGTAAAAGGCACACTGAAAAATCTGCAAAGTTCTATGTTGTGCAGTCTTCAGAAAATGCCTTTCATCCTTGTACAACATGGGTCTACATCGTGTATATCCATATACATGTGTTTATTTTCAATAAACCAGTTCCACACTGACAATTCAACCTATTATACATATTTACCTGCAGACCCAAAGTATAAGGGATTTGAACATAAATTTTAGAATCCCAGGGGATTCTGGGATCCCTGAGACCAATCCCCTACAGATACAGGGGTCAACTGCAATTAGGAGTTACATGATGGACCAGGAAGATGGCTCAAAAGGCTGAAGACATGCCTCCAGGTTCAATTCTTGATACCACATGGTCACCCCCAATCCTGCAGGGTATGAATCCCAAACTAAAATAAATATAAAATAAAATAAATGCAGATATATGACTAAAGAGTGTTTCATCCTATGTCCCCTTAGTTCCCTTATTGGTAAGAATAGAGCATGAGGAGGAAGGAGTGGGGTACCACTCTCTGGGACCGCAGGGCCTGGAAGACCATTTCTATAAAATGACAGTCTTTCAGACGATCCTGGATCTGGTGAGAAGGCCAGGAAGGAGGCATGCACCTTATTCCACAAGGAGCAAAGGAGAGAGATGACAGAGAAAAGAGGTGGACTGTGATGGAAATATTCCGGCTGACCAGGAAGGGAATGGGGGATGAGGAGGACGAAAAGGAGAATCTGGAATTGCTGGCCCCTCTGACCCACTGACCTCTCTCCACAACATACTTCAGCTTCATCTCAAACATCCCAAATAAAAGTCAAGGAGAAAGTATATCTGCAAAGGAGTATATTCAGAGATAGTGCCAGCCTTTCCACTTTCCCTCCTCATCGATTCCCAAATCCCTCTAGCAACTGCCTGCAGCTCTGCCTGGGAGCATGGCAAACCTGCTGTCTAAAATGATCAAATGAGTTTCAGAGTATAGCACCTTTCATCAATGCACATTTCCTGCCACCAATGTAGCTGTGGGAAAAAAGACAACTGTATTATGAAAAAAAGGAATTACATTCCCTTATATTTCTAAGTACTTGTATTTTATTTATTACTACTTGTATTTTATTTATTAAGCAAATAAAAATAATATTCCTGCCACTGAAAAGAAAATAAACAAGTGAGCCTGACACCTCCATGGTGCTTCTTACTCCTCAGAAATGAGAGACAGAAGACAATATTCATAGCAGAAACTGCCTTTGAGTGGGGGAGACATGAGGCCATGATGCCCCATTCCAACCCCAAGGCTCAACACCTACATCCAAAAGTTTCCTTGGTACCATGGTTATGTATGACTTAATATCTCCCTGTGGGTGCTGCCTTTACCAGAATGATCCCAGGGAAACATGGACCTGTCTCTAACTGTTCCTCATGGGATACTAGGACTCAAAGCAAGACTAGGATTGTCCATTAAACAAATGTTTCCAAAGTAAAGTACATTAGTATCATCCCACTGCCATCCTCCCTCCCTCCCTTCTTCCTTCCTCCCTCTCCTTCCGTGCTTCCCTGCTTCCCTCCCTCCTTCCTTCCTTCCTTCCTTCCTTCCTTCCTTCCTTCCTTCCTTCCTTCCTTCCTTCCTTCCTTCCTTCCTTCCTTCCTTCCTTCCTTCCTTCCTTCCTTCCTTCCTTCCCTGCTTCCCTGCTTCCCTACTTCCCTACTTACTTACTTACTTACTTACTTACTTACTTACTTACTTACTTACTTACTTACTTACTTACTTACTTACTTACTTACTTACTTACTTACTTCCTCTCCCCCTCACTATTCTCCATCCAACAAGAAAAAGAAGGTCAAATAAATGGCTGGGAAATGGGGAACAAAGATGACAGGACAGCTCCTAGGTCTCTCTGATTTGCCTGAGCCCCATCAAGGCCCCAAGGGTGCTGCTCACACCTTGAGTGCTGGGGAATTCCCCTACTGCCTTGGAGGTGGTCATCAAAAGCCCTCACAGTCACACCCAGTGATGCTGGAGCTTCTCAAAGCTGCACCAGTGATGTCTAGTGATGCTCATGGGGTCCTGTAATACAGGGATGGATTTGGAGTTGGATGAATGCAAGTCATGTGCCTTAATCTCCATTCTAGCTCTCTAGTCTTGGAATACTGCCTTTTAATCTCATTTTTCTTTTGAGAACCAGGGATTCAAAAAAATTGGGAGGTGGGGGTTAAGCCACACCCAAGTCTGTTCAGAATTTACCCAAGTTGTATTCAGGACTCACACCTGGCAATGCATGAGAAATCACACACTCTGCCAGGGATCAAATCAGGGTCTGTCATGGGCGAGGCAAGTGACTTACCTTTTGTACTATCTCTTTTATCCAACTATTATCTCAAAACTGAAAGAGCACTTACAGTATGATGACATCAGTCTTATAAAAATAATATTCACAACAATGATAGCTAGCTTCCATGGAACATACTATAAATAAGGCCATGTCTTAGGTGCTTTACAAGCACCATCATTTACCTCTCAGACAATCCCTGTGCTGAGTCCTATTATTATTTCCACTTTAATGAAGAGAAAATGTTAGACCAGAGAGGTTGACTAACTTTCCCAAGGCTGTAAGCCCCAAATTCAGAGGCAGGTGTGTGGAATGTATGTTTTAGATTACACTCTGAAACCTCTCTTGTGACCTAAGCCATTCTTATCATTTGATAGATTGTACAGGGATGTCCACTGGGATGACACTGTTAGCAGCAGAATCCACCTCTAAGCATTTGTCCCAGCACAAGGCAGAACTATAGCAAATATAGCAGGACCCGAAGAAATTGACTACTAAGATCCAGCATAAAAACCCACTTATTCTGTCCCCATCTAGACACACCCGCTTCCCTTGGTGCACCACAGAGGGTGTTGGTTCCATCAGCATCCAAATCTTGAATCAAGTGCTTTCCTGGAATATCTGATCAGTCAGGCAATAACAAGCCTTTCTTAAAAATGCCACAGTCACTTCTTCAGTGAGTTTGGTAGAGTGATTAGGACTGGAAGAAAATATAGCATGAATGTATGCAACAGTTTTACTGGAATGAAAAGTCTTTCTGGGAGAATTAGAAAAATAAGCACTGCCAAAACCTAACCTGTTTCTTGTAGGAGGGAGTGACCAAAAATTCAGGCAATGTTAAAAGTAAATTCAGGGGCTGGTAGATGATGGAGTAGGTGAGGCATTTACCTATCATGCAACCAACCCCAATTGGATCAATCCCACACCCAGGGTTCCCTCATAACACACACACTTACATATCCACCCGCAGACACTCAACTACACACATATGCAACTGAAGCATACACTAACATACATATATATGTGACATCTTCACATACATACACATGACACACACATGAATACAACTCACACAAACACTTGAAAATCAGAAGTGCATAAATAAGGACTAATAAATTGAGGTGAATCTATGCAAATATTCTTGGCCTTTTCAGTCTGCTGAACTCCCACAGTGCAAGACTAGTAAGTTGTGTTCAAAGAGCATGCACCATGAACCAGGCCTGGTGCAAGTTCACTCTAGTAGAACTGGTTGCTACTGTAAGAAGTGCCCCTTATTTGCCTCTACTGTCCTAAGGGCAGTCATTTTCAGAGTGTTTTCAAAATCTATACTTATTTTGCTTTTTGATAAAGGATAGGTATAGCACAGTGCTCAGTGATCAATCCTGGTGGTGATTAGAGCACTATTTGACGGTACTGGGGATTCAAACCAGGGCTAATAACATGCAAGGCAAGTGTCTTATTCTCTGTACTATCTCTCCAGCCCCCAAATCTTATAGGCTTCTAAAGGTCTACATTTTTTTTTTGTTTTTTTTCAATCACATCCTGTGGCATTCATAGGTTACTCCTGGCTCTGCACTCAGAAATCACTCCTGGCAGGCACAGGATACCATATGGGATGCTGGGATTCGAACCACCATCTGTTCTGGAGTGGCTGCATATATGGCAAATGGCCTACCGCTGTGCTATTTCTCTTGCCTTTAGGCCTATAATTTGACAGGAACTTTCAAACTGTCCTATTCATTGGTCTTACCAATTCATATCTCAAATTATTTAGTGAGACTATATCAACATATCCTTATCACTAACTCAAGGGGTTGCCTTATTCCTATTTTCTTAAATTAGTAATATGGGACTTACTTTTAATTTTTGAAAATATTTTATTTTAAATATCTATGGTACGCACGGGGGCACTAGCCCCCGTGCAGTTTTGTAAATGAAAACCAATGAGAAAAAAAAATACCAGTGAATGTCATGACGTACTGTCCCGACATACATCAGTGCTGCATCGGCCCGCCATCCACCCCATGTGTGTCCTTCCCCCCCACCCCCCGCCTTAGTGTCAGGAGGGAAAGGGGGAAAGCCTGAGGACCATGATAGAGTCCACCTGGATCGGCAACCAGGGAAGGCCTGGAGTAGAGGGGAAAATAAAGGAATGGCTAGAGGCCTGCCAAGCCTCCCAGCACCCCCCAAGTTTGGGAGAATGCCATCCTGCATGTGGTGTCCCCTAACCCCATACCTGGGAAGAGCTGGCCTCTAGGATCAAGGCACCGAAAGCCAGCTATCTGCCCGGCCCCTCCCTTTGCTCCTCCTCCCTAGTGTAGGGGAGGGGGAAGCCTGGAGACCCCTAATGGAGTCCACCTAGAACCCATAACTGGCCCCCCAAGGTGGCACTCAGGCCAGGCCTAGAGTCCAGGGAGAAATAGGGGAACGGCTGGAGGCCTGCCAAGCCTCCCAGCAGCCCCCAAGCTAGGGAGAATGCCAATCGGCATAGGGTGTCATAATATGGGACTTTTAAGGATATTATATATATATCTTATTCTTCAGCAAAGATTCTTCTGCCCATTTTTCTATAACCCGGTTTATCTCCTCCTGATTTGTAACCAGGTTTTTCTATAAGTAAGTCTTAGCTTTTTTCCTTTTTATCTGGCAAACATCTTATATTTTGTCTTTTCATCATATTTAAGTTTTTAAGTTGTGTGTGGTGAAAACTTTGAAAACCATCAGGTCCTAGCTTATATCATCTTTTAAGAAAGGACTGGGTAGATTATCTTTATATCTGAAATTGCCTCTGCTGATAGTTACATGAAGACCACTGACCCCCTACAATCATTAGATGCCTCAAGAGGTCTTCTCAGGCTGACTGTGGCAATGAGTTGTGCTTGGTCTCCAATTGGTCCCCAGACTGCTGTAAACATGTGCCAGAGGTCTCAGAATGGACCTTTGTTGTGATTGGAGTCAACAGGTCTAGAAAAACAGGAATTACGGTAATATCCAGGAAAGCCCTTCCTCTGAATTTCAGAGATCTCCACACCTCTTGAATTCAGAATTAGATGGTTGGCTCCTTGTGCTCATGCCTAAAAACAGTGTTTTTATTGGCAGTTCAAAAGGCATGCTATTGGAATCTTAAAGTTGGAAGGGAACCCCAATTCACAAAAGGGAAAACTAAGACCTTCTGGTTCCGTATTCTGTGGTCCCTGCTGCAGGGACTTTCACATGCAGTGAGGGTGTGCACCATTGACAGGGTCTTCTTGCTCATGTCTCTGCGATGTCCACTTCAAGTGGTCTGGAGGAATTACAAGCACGACCACACATTGACTTCATCTATACCACATCCACTTCCTTCCTCACTACTCCATGTGACCCACACTTTCAAGGGTCTCTCTTTTGAGTTTGAGCTCCAATCCCACATCTGCTGTCAGCACAAAGAAAGCTCCATGTGCAAGTCCTAAGCACTAGAGAGGCCACATGTTTGAAGCCAAACCTGCTATCTTTCCAGCATCTGCTTTGCCACTTCCCCCCTGATTTAGCATATCCAAACAAGAGCAGCCCCAGTCTGAAACCTGATCTTCCCTGCCTCAATAGGCTTCCCTTCTACTTCCTGTGCTTCCTTGGGAAACCTTGCCTTGCTTTCTACTACAATGTCTACACCAGGGGCTGAGGGATCTGGCTCAAACACAAGGCTGGCATATCTTTCCTCTTGCCAGAATCCTACGGTCCCACCATCTGCTCCAGTATTTCTCACAAGGAAAAGGCCTAGGTCATAACAAATATTCAGGAAATGAGGGGTCTTGGGGGCACTGTCTGTTACCACAATGCAAGCACAAGTAAGGTAAGGGGGACACCTGGAATGCACTGGGTCCCCTCACAACCAGTCATCTCTGAGATGATTTGCTAATCCCACACATTTGCTAATCCCACCAGGCATTCTTAGCAGCTTAAAAGCCTGTCAATGGTTATTTGAGCTTAATTTCATTCTGTTTACACATAAACAATATAGTTTTGCAGTTTAACAGTCACTGGATTTTCCAGGGACACACTCATGTAAATCAAGTGAAACTGTCAGAAAACTATTTCTCAACACCATTGCTGAGCATGCCAGCAGCACTATTCCCTGGGGTTAGAAAGTACATACTTGTTTAAAAATGCCAATTCTGTTGCGGGGGGGGGGGGAATTGGATGGGGGGGAGGTCAGAAGGTGGGGCTGGGGTGAAGACACACACCTGGTGGTATTCAAGGGTTACTCCTGGCTCTACACTTAGAAATTCTTCCTGGTGGTGTTCAGGGGCCATAGGGGGTACTGGGATCAAATCTGGGTTGGCCACATGCAAGGCAAATGCTGTCCTATTGCTCTGGCCCATACTAAGTACCAGAACCTGCTGTACTATTGTTCTGGCGCCTACTGAGTACCATTCCTACTAAGAATCATAATATGAGAACTGATACTTAGCAGGAAACACGTCACCTGGAGGTAGGAACTTGGGAAGACAGGAAGGAAGGAAGGAAACACTAAACCAGGGATGTGAATGATGGTTAAGTGTTAAGTGTTACACTCATCAACAGCAGTACTAGTAAAACCACAGTGCAAAACTAAAGGGTAAGAATAACTTTGTAAGTTCATAGTAACTACATTTAAAAAAAAAAAGGTGAATTCTGAGGGCTGTGGAGATGGGGGCAAGATACTTGCCTTGCACATGGCTGAGACTGTTCAATATCACATAGGGTCCCCCAGAAGATAAAGACAGCTCTCTTCAAATCCACCAGTTGAAAACTCCAAACAGTCTGGGAACAGGCG
This sequence comes from Suncus etruscus, assembly GCF_024139225.1. Classification (NCBI taxonomy): domain Eukaryota; kingdom Metazoa; phylum Chordata; class Mammalia; order Eulipotyphla; family Soricidae; genus Suncus; species Suncus etruscus. The sequence goes on along the minus strand of NC_064867.1, from coordinate 24,138,331 downwards.
GACACCCTCACCCCATTTAAGAGTGCAAATGAACTCTGGAATCAGGCAAAGGGCCAGTACCGACAGGGAGAAAACAATGAAGCCAGCCATATGGAAGGACCATGAAAATTCTGACTTAGGGAGCATTTCTGTCCATGGGATTTATTAGGTGAGGCCACACAAAATCCAGCAACAGTCACATAGGGTCCTCTGAACTCAGTATTCAGAGTCCACAGGAGTCATAAGGCCAGCAACACTGAGAATCCAGCACTCAGAGAGGTCCTTGCTCGGAGCTCATTCCTCCAGCTCTCAGATAATCAACTAATAGAGTCCAAATAATCTAATCATGAAGTAATAAATGCACATGGTAAAAACACAACGAATCTCTCATTCAACAGAATTATACATCAGCTGCACTGTCAAGATGATAATGAAACATCAGACAATCTGTGCGAACACCATGCCAAAGAAGAGACGTACAAATTGGGCTCCTCCATTCCTCATGGAAATGAGAAAGATTCTAAACTAATCAATTAGTTCAACATCGCCCACGTCCGCCACCCCATCCTACATTACCATTCCTCTTCATGAAATTTCCCGGGAAATCCACTTACTCTGCTTTGATCGGGGTTATCATATGAAAATCAGGTTCTCTACTGAACATGGGAGAAACTTTAACATTGTAATGCAAGATGAACTGATTAAGGGCACTTAATCTGTGAACAGCTAATTCTTAAAATCTTGAAAGCAGAGTGGATGAATGTAGGGAAGGAGGAAGGAGGTTTCATATAATGGATTCTGGCGCGCAGCAGGCGGCCTTATTAACAATTACAGTAACTAGGGCCTTTCTTTTCAAAATAATGCTCTGTGAGTTAGAAGATTCAATCTTGGGTGGAAAAATACCCTTCCTTTGAAGAAGTTGCTCTGGGCTTTGAAAATCCCCTAAGAGGTGGCAGGTAACTCAAAGAGTAGAAAAGCAAACCTGATCTCATCCATCTTCTCCCTCATTGAAGGGAATTGCAAACTCAGGTAAAAATGTGATAAATTATAAGAAAAATAAAATTGGGGCCAAGAGGCACAGTAGAGCAGACTTGTGCTTTGTTTTGCCTTTATTACTACTGATCTGGGTTTAATCCTGGGAACCCCATATGGTCCACAGAGTACTGCCATGGTTGATCCCTGAGTGCAGAGTCAAGAGTAAACCCTGAGCACTGTCAGATGTGAACAAAAAAAATCCAAAATAAACAAGCAAACAAAAAATAAATTGAAAACACTCCACTGACCAAAATTTGAGAAAGACCTCAGAATTATTTTTCACTCATCAACTCAAGGTCTTCCTAAGAACTTTTGTTTATGTGAGATTTTTAATTAAGATGACATTAAAACAAAAAATATTCAAGCACATATTGAATTAGCTACCAAGATGAGCTGGCACATGGACCATCGGGAAATCCCACCATGCACTTGGCTAACACCACCAGTGGAAAGAGCAAATAAAGATTTTGTTTTGTTTTGAACAATGCTTTTAGCCTTTAGCAGCCTCCCCAGGGGTGCCCAGACCACACAGAGAACTGCTGGTCTCCTGTTCCAGAACTTATTTCTGTTTGGCAGAGACATGCCATAGAGATGTCAATGGCTTTAAGAACTCACTTTAGACATTAAATTCTGTGAAGGGGCAAGAAAGATAGCAAGTACAGTGAGTTATACTTTCCTTCACATTGCTGATCCCAGCTGGATTCTCTGATATCACATAGGATCTTTTGAGCACTGTCAGGGGTCATCTCTGAGTATAGGAATATTCCCTAAATACTGTCAAGTGTGTCCTCTCCTAATAAATAAAAACCTTAAAAATAAAAAAAAAATCCATGTCTTGGGCATCAATAAAAAGTTTACCAAGTATGGATGCAGGCTCTAGAACTTCAATAAGTTGCATGTGGAACTTTTAAATTGATGACAGGAAAACTAACTTTTTAATAGTTATGGCTCACCACATCTGTTTTATGGCCACCATGAGTACAGATGACGTACTACTTCTACACTAAGCTGTGGTACATCTCCATCATGGAACAAGCTTTTCTGCATTAGTTCAATCCTTTTTAACAATTATTACATGCAGGCTGCTCCTACCAGGCTATTCAGATTTGAGGTTAGGAGTGATTGAATGAAACTTTACAGGTTCAAATCCTGCTACTAGACAGGAGGGTTTTTATTCTATTTTTTGTTATTGAGGCTTACAGGGCTTACTTCTGCCTCTGCTCTCAGGGATCACTTCTTCCAGGGATCAAATTTGGGTCGGCCACATTCAAGACAAGCACTCTACCCATTGTATTATCATCAGTCTGATGCTAGGCAGGGGACCTTGAGTTATTTTAAATTGAGTGAGATTGTTCTCCTCAAAGTTTATAAAATGCAAGCAACACTCACTTCAGAGGATCTTTATAGTAATCGAAAAGGTTGTGGAAAACCTCAAAAAACCTCAACAAACATCAGTTATATTTTTTGAGGGCATTGGCTACACCTGGCAGTGTTCAGGGGCTCTTTGTGGCTCTCTGCTCAACAGTGACTGTGGTATTGCTTGAAAGCACACATATGGTACCAGGGACTGAAGCTGGAGTTGGCCACATGCAAGGCCATCTTACCTACCCCATGGTACTCTCTCCAGCTGACTTGATACCTTCTTTTGTGATCTGAATGTCTAAGTTGTGCTTGTTCTTCAAGCATAAGAAGAATTTTCCTTAGAACTTACTATCTTGTATCGCTTTGCTTGCTTTTTTTCACTCTGGAGAAGCCTGTGTTTGCTCTTGAACACTCTTTCTCTCGTCTTACATCTTCCTAAGAAAGTTTTATTCAATAAAATCTATCTTGCTTCCCTAAAACAAGTCTAAAGTTGTTGTCAACAAAAATTTTAGAAGTATAAACATTATAAGCACATCCCCTGCCCCAAAGACATTATTTAGTTCTCAGAACTTTAAAGAACTGAATTGTAAATTTTATTTCTTTCCATTCCTCAAAATTAAAATGGTAAATGCTGCCAGAAACAAAAATTAAATCACTAATTTCATCATGACGTAGGGAATAAGAAGCACATATAAATAATTCTTCCCAAGAAAGGGTTTTTGTTGTTTTTGTAATCCATTAAGACTTACTTTAGTAATATTTATTTTTCTCCTTTTATCTCCTTTGAGGTGGGGGCATATCCCTGACTACTGATGTGATTTTTCCCTTACACTTATTAATTCCATTCATCCACAAGAAGTCCATCCATCGACCTCAGCTTTCAGATTGTACCTGCTCTTTACAAAGCTTTTCACTCTTTGTAAATTGTCTTTTCAATGTCTAATGACAAGCATTTTTGGCCCATACCTTGTATTTACATATCATAGTAGCAGCCTTTTATTTAGATGTCAAATACCAGTCACTAAAATCCCAGATGTAGACGGTACAAAAAGCATTCTAAAGGCCCATTCTCAAACCAAGCTATTTTTCCCAAACTTCAGTCCCCTGTGGAGTCCCAGGCTATAGTCACCTTTACCTTACATGTGTAGGTGGGGAATTCATTCATCCCCAAGAGAAATACAAAACCTTAAGGAATTCATTGAAAATGTAGTTTATGGCTTCATGAATTCTCTGAAGTTACAAACCAGCAATACTATTTGGATTTTATTGCATGAAATTAATCTTAACAGAACCAGAAGGCCAAGTAAGGCTCATATGTTTTTTGTATCTAAATTCTTCCACAAAAGTCACTTGTCCTAGAAAAAGACTATTTCAATTTCTTTTATATTTCAAAAGGAAAAATTAGGGGCCGGCGAGGTGGCGCTAGAGGTAAGGTGCCTGCCTTGCAAGCGCTAGCCAAGGAAAGATCACGACCGCGGTTCAATCCCCTGGTGTCCCATATGGTCCCCCCAAGCCTGGGGCAATTTCTGAGCACTTAGCCAGGAGTAACCCCTGAGCATCAAAAGGGTATGGCCCGAAAAACCAAAAAAAAAAAGAAAAATTAAAAATAACTCAAATATGGGGGTGAAAAGATAGCATAGAGGTAAGGCATTTGCCTTTCATGCAGAAGGATGGTGGTTCGAATCCTGGTGGTTCAAATCCCGTCATCCCATATGGTCCTCCAAGCCTTCCAGGAGCAATTTCTGAGTGTAGAGCCACGAGTAACCCTGAGCGATGCCAGGTGTGACCCAAAAACAAAAACAAAAAAACAAACAAAAAAATAACTCAAATATATAATCAAAACTTTCTTTTTTTTCTTAAAAATTCATTTTTAGGGGGTAGGGGAAAAATTCATTTTCAGGGGCTGGAGAGATAGTAAAGCGTGCAAGATCCTTGCCTTGTATATGGCCAGCCCAGTTCAATCCTTGGCACTCTATATGGTCCCCAAGCCCTTTCAGGTATGATCCTTGAATGCAAAGCCCTCAGCACATCTGGGTGTGGCAAGAAAAATAAACAAAATATGTTCAATTTCAGGGGCAAGAGAAATAAACAGTGGATATGGTGCTTGCCTTGCATGTTGCCAAGTTGGGTGAAATTCCTGGCACCCCCAATCACTACCAAGAATGATCCCACTACCAAGAATGATCCCAAGTACAGAGCTGAAATAGTGTGATCCAATTTGACTTCCAGGAAAAAAAAAGACAAATTCAAGTTCATGTTTAGAACTCAGCAGCCTAAATAACTATCATATATCTTTTAATGAGCTGGTCAGGATCATCTTGACATAGAAAAGACAAAAAACCACTGTTAGCAAAATGTTGACCATTGTTATTTAAATATTAAGAAAGTTCTGATATTGAAATGCAGTAACTTTTGAGATAAGGTTATTATTCTTGTTTCTAGAATTTCCAACTATTCAACATCTGAAAACCAAAAATAGAAAAATTCAATGTGACATTTTTTAAATCTCTGATATATGTTTTTGAGTGCATGAATTTTCCAAATGTCTGGTTCATGTCAATACTGTCTGGAAATAGCTGTGGTCTGAATTTTTATGTGTTAAAGTCAATCCTGAAAGCATATACAAATATTCTAATAAAATCAGATAAGGTAGTACACTAAATATATATTGCAGGGGGGAGTAAATTTAGTGGTTAATTCTGGTGCTTCAAAACATGAAAACTGCTTCAATTGTTCTTTTTCCAATATGACTTTTATCTACTGTGTATTACTTTGATATCTGTGTGTTTATTGGAAGCTGCTGGGATAAATCACACATGGGCAGATTTTATAGTCCCCATACTTGGTTTTTAGTTTAGGAACAAATTCCTTTCCCTTTTTTTTCCCCAAAGTTCAGTAGATTTATAAATAAACACTCAGCCCAGAGGCAAGACTTTGGGAGTTACAGGTGAACATTTTATCTGAATTTTCTGGACCTCGTTTTATTTGAACTCCTCCTCTAGGGCCACATCTGGGCAAGCAAAGCCAAACAGGAAACAGAATAATTGGATCAGTGATGTCAACCACACCACCACTGGCCAAAACCAAAAACCTCACATTTCAATCAAAGGTTTGGTGGGAGTATTTTTTTAACCTAAATTTCATACCAGTTTTTCTCCTTTTTTGGCCAAAGTAGAAAAATTCCATCAGAGGCCTTTTACACAAATGACTAATATGAGAGCCATGTGAACAGACATCATTGGGACCTCATTTTCCAAGCCAAAATTCAGGAGGTAAGATCTAAAACCTAAAAGGATATTTAGGAAATAGATGGTTTCAGAAGCTCCAAGACGTGGGGCCACTGCAGCTGTGACGGTCCACATAACTCTTTCTACCCCTTTATCCATATTTTCTTTATAAAGCAATCCTCTGAATAACTAGATATCTGCCAGCAAGTTAGAGTCCAACACAGAATGGAGACATCCAATCCTCAGAGTGCCCAATCCAATAATTTGGGAAATTAAGTTGAAAAGAGCCAGGAAGGCTCTTGAGGGCACTCAGCTGTGTGACAGCAGGGCCAGAACCAGCAAGATGAGCATCATGTCAAATGTATATGATCCAATAGCAAAACCACACTCTGAAGCCATGAGGCGAGGGCTATGGGGGAAGCTAAGGAAGTGAGCCTCATTTTCCTCTGTGTATCTCTGATGAGGAAGAAGTTGTGCTCAAATCAAAGGAGTTTCCTGGAAGATTTAAAAACACACATTGTGGTAGACAAAGACCCAACAAAAGAAATCTCTTAATGAATGAGAGAAATAGAAAGCCTGTCTAGAGTACAGGCGGGGGTGGGGTGGGGAGGAGGAAGATTTGGGACATTGGTGGTGGAAATGTTGCACTGGTGAAGAGGGGTGTTCTCTACATGACTAAAGCCCAACTACAATCATATTTGTATTCAAGGTGTTTAAATAAAAATATGAATTAAAAAAAAAGAAATCTCTTGCCTCAAATAGATTTTAAGGCTCACATCTTGCGGGCATTTCTTTCTCTGAAATTCTTTCAATGGAGATTTGAAATATGATATTTTCATTTTTAACCTGCAACATATACACATACGTAAAAATAAGTTTTTTCCACTAGAAAATCCAACGTAAGAACCCTGGGTTTGTCCAGTACAATGAAGACACTATAACCCACTGACCAGGCCACAGCCAATAGCAGATGCTTCAAGAGAAAGAATATGGCACTTTCAGGCAATTATACAATTACATAATATGACTGTGTTTATATTATCAAAGGGATACAGAACCAATTTCCTAGCTACTTCAAATTAATAACTCCATTTACCTCAATTATCTGGCAGGCAGAGTCTAAATAATCTGAGTAATTACCTCAATTCACTCCAATGGTATAGATTTGGCCTGTGAGTCCAGAGGAAATTTTCCTTCTAGAACAGATCCATTGTCACAGATATCAAAATTTTCGAGAGCTAATGCATGTCAGCTTTCTCTATAGGCTGTACAGACAGACTGATTCTCTACATTATTTGCCAAATCAGTAATCCAGATTTGGGGGCCGGAGCCATAGCACAGTGGGTAGGGATTTGCCTTGCACATGGTTGACTGTGATTCAATCCTCGACATCCCATATGGTCCCTCAAGCCTGCCAGGAGTGATTTCTTAAAGCAGAGCCAGAAGTAACACTTGAGTGCTGCAGGGTGTGCCCCACCCCCCCAAAATATTCCAGGTTTGAAAGATTTTGTGGAATTTTGTTGTTAGGTTTATTTTTTTTTTCAGTCTAAAAGTCAGAATCATGGCATTTTAGAGCTGAAAAGGTGCCATGACTTGCTTAAATCTAAAAGATGGTTCAATGAAAATCATTCTACCAACTCACAGAAGTCAAAAGGAAGTTACTTCAAAGGCTTGTGCCCTGATCCTGGCTCATAATCTTGAGAAGTTCTTACCTCTCTGAGCCTGAGTGTCTCCCTCAGTACCAAAAAACAATAACAAAAACAAAAACAAAAACACCATTGGTGGGGCTAGAGAGATAGCATGGAGGTAAGGCATTTGCCTTGCATGCAGAAGGATGCAGCGGTTCGAATCTCGGCATCCCATATGGTTCCTCAAGCCTGCCAGAAGCGATTTCTGAGCATAGAGCCAAGAGTAGCCCCTGAGCGCTGCTGAGTGTGACCCAAAAACCAAAGAAAAAACAAAAACAAAAACAAACAAAAAAAAACTATTGGGCAGAAGAGATAGTATAGCACTTGCTTTGCAAGCTCTTGACCAGGGCTCAATTTCCCTGGGGTCCCCTATGGTCTCCTGAGACTGACAGGACTGGTTCCTGAATGCAGAACTAGGAGTAATCTCTGAGCATCGCTAGTGTAGTCCAAAACCCAAATCAACAAACAAAAGCAGAAATAATGCAAACAGCTTATAGGGTCCATTCTAGGGCTATATAATATACTGTAAAGTAAGGCATTTGGTCAATTCTTGATAAGAACTTTTAAAGCACTATTATTACTACACCAATAGTACCCTTAGTGTATTTAATGATTACTCCTCTTCCTCCCCCCCACCACGCACATCCTAAATAAATATCTGACAGTATCCTAAACCCCAGAACCTGTGACTATTATTTTTGGCACCAAAAGATGAGATTAGTTAGGGATCCTAAAACAAGTTTGTTCTGGATTATCCAGGTAGGCCCTAATAAAATCACATATATCCTTCAAAGAAAGAAGCAGAGGATATTTGAATAAGATATAGATGCATAAAGCAAGAGTGTGATGACAGAACATGGAGTGGCTCCTAGGAACCAAGGAATAATATCAAGATGTCTGGCCCCAGAAATGTGGGGGAAAGAATTTCTGTTGCTTAAAGTTACCATATTTAAGGTAGCTTATTACAGCAGTCCTAGAAACCAATATACCCACCTTAATGTGTCCATTCAACCAGGTTCCTGGTTGAATTCATCTACTGCATCTTGATGGTGTTAACCACTACAATAATAAGGTACAAGGTGCTTGCAAAGGAGTAGAGTCAGACAAAAGAAGAGAGTGACAGAATACAAGAGACAGTGAGTGAACTGGATTGGGGTAAAGGAGTAAATTAAGGAAGTAAAGCTCATCCATCTCCCAGTTATAATCATCTAAAATGCTGGTAAATCTGTCATTTTGGGATCTTTGACCACTCAATAGCCTCATTATTTATATTCATTATGCTTGGACTTTGCACAGCTTTTGGAATCGGTACATTATTATAGCACAGGGAAATTCTTAGCCATTATATTTTCAGTACTGCCTCTATCCTATTCCATTATATGAGAACAAGTATAAACACACACATATGTAGAATCAGACTGCTCATGGAATTCAATTGTCTCTTATGTTCTTTTCTGTATGTTACAGTCTCCTCTCTATGCTTTATTTTTAATAATTTCCATTAATCTTCTTTCTATTCTTTATTCATTTTCTGTGACATATGATCTGTTAAACCTTGTTCTATTGAGTTCTTAAATTTGGATGTACTTTCCCCACCATGAGTCTTCTTTATAGGTTCCAATTCTCTGTTTAAATATTTCATCTTTCTAGTTTTTTCGCTTAATATAATATTCTTGACTGCATTAATCAGTTTAAAAGTTTTTCTCTCACTAAATCAAATTATTTAATTCTGTGCTGCCCATAACTCTTATTTCTACTATATGTTTTTGTTTATTTCTTGATTTTGTTTGTTCATTTCTGGTTGTTATGTGGGCATGCCTTATTTTGACTCTTATCAGAAACCAGATGTTAAAAAATTTGAAGACTTCTAATGAAGTTACCTTCCTCAAAATCTCTATCTATCTATCTATCTATCTATCTATCTATCTATCTATCTATCTATCTATCTATCTCCTCTCTCTCTCAGCACCATGACTTAAAAAGTTAGTAATAGTTGAGCCTCAGACATACAATGTTCTAGCACCAACCCACCAATCTCACCATCAGTGTCAACTTCCCTTTACCAAAGTACCTAGGTTCCCTCCCACACTCTCCAGCTGACCATCTTGACAGGCACCATCTTAAGTTGGTTGTTAAAAGTTTGAGTCTCATGATTTCAGTACTGTTGACTTTGCTGTTTGGATATTTAACTGTATCATTTTTTTAATACCACCAATGTGACTGAATCCCCTTGACCCATTTCCCTTTACTTTTGATCTTTCTTCTGTTAGGCAGAAGAAATTGGGGCAGTGAATGGGGATAATCACCTAACTAGGAGGGATTTAGGCTTCCTCCTCTCCAAGGGCCTGTCCTCTAGGCTTTAAACTAAGACCCTATGTGGTAGATCCCTTGCTCCTACCTTCTCAACTTCTTTTATTGTTTTGTTTTGTTTTGGAGCCACACCCCGTGGTATTCGGGGTTACTCCTGGCTAAGCACTCAGAAATCGCTCCTGGCTTGGGGGACCATATGGGATGCCAGGGGACTGAACCGCAGTCTGTCCTAGGTTAGCATGTGCAAGGTAAATGCCCTACCACTTGCACCACCAATCTGGCCCCACCTTCTCAACTTCTTAAAGAAGGTTCTGAAGTCTAATATCTCCACAGCACCAAACATTCCTTGTGTTTCTTCAGAGACTGAATAATAAGCCTATGTTCCTTCCACCTTTACAATCTCAGAATAAAACAATTATCAGTTGGGGAAAATGTATTGTGTAGTTGAGACTCTTCAAGCATTCCATGAGTCTCTGCTCTCCAATCTCAGACCACCAAAGCCTATCTCCCAGACCAGTTGTGTCTCTCCTGAGCAAAGCCTTCCTTTCCAAGTCTCCTGAACTCAGAAGCCAAACTGCATCCAGGGATGAAGGGCTACATATAGGATGTCAACTCAACTCCTCAGGGTTCTTCCATCCCAGAGTCTTTGACCTCACTGTTTCAATACCCCTCAGATGAACTTATATTAAATAGCTCTTATTATTTTCTATGGCTTTTCTTTTTTTTAAATAATTACACTTTTTATTTTTATTTTTTGGTTTTTGGGTTACAGCCAGTGATGCTCAGGGGTTACTCCTGGCTATGCACTCAGAAATCACTCCTGGCTTGGGGGACCATATGGGACACTGAGGATTGAACCACTATTCATCCTGGGTTATTGTGTGCAAGGCAAACGCCCTACAGCTTGTGCCACCGCTCTGGTCCCTGCTTGGCTTTTCTTATTGCTATTTTCTTGATCATTAGTCTAACTCAAACAACTCAATGCTACTCAGAATCATAAATCCATCTTATCCATTTTTCAAAGCGTTTTCACTATATTTAATTTTAAGTATTTTTATTTTTAATTAAAACTATACTAATTAATTTCCCTTACAAACCTAGTGGAAAAAAACAGGTAAGTGTTTATTATTTGATTACTACTCAAGTACCAGATTTAATCTGGGTGGACAGACTATGATTTGCAGGTCAAGACTATGATTTGCAGCTCACTGCATGTTTTTATAACATTTTATTAGACTCCACACCCATCGTTTGCATATCATCAGGGGTTGCTTTGCTATTGAAGTAGCAGGGTTGAGCAGTTATGAGAAAACCATATGACCTACAAAGTCAGATGCATTTATTCTCTTTCTCTTCACAGTTTATTTTAAATGAAGAAACTGAGGGTGAGGCACATTCACTTACTTAGCATTTAGAAAGAGAAGTCTGCACCTAAGGCCCCCTGATTCTTATTCCAGTCACTTCTCTTCTAATTTGCTTCCTATCATGATGATTTATTATAATCATTAATTGTTATTGTTGTTGTTGTTGTTGTGTTTAAGATTAACACAACAAGGAGAAAGGGATGAGCATAAACCAGCTAGTGCCAAGTGTCCAAAAAAACAAGAGTCCAAGAAAACACAATTATGGACCCTTTTATTGTTTGAGTATCTGGGGGAATTCGACATTTACCTGAAAATCTGCTGTAACAAATAACAGAAGGCTAGTATTCAAGGATGCCACTTTGAGGCAAGGAAGTCTAATATTTCATAAGGTTTTGTTGATGTCATTTTGAAAATGAACATGTAAAGCAGAATAATGGCAAGAATCCTGAAAAATAAGTTTAATTTTTATTCATTTTATAGCTGAAAGCTGTCATCAAGGCAATTCTTTAAACTAGTCATGCACACGAAAACAAACACACATATGATCAAACAAAATAATGTGGAAAAGTAGATGTAGTTAATGGTTGTTAGCACACACACACCAACATAGAATGATTGTACACAGACTACTCATATACACACTACATGCTTAAGCAAAACAACTTAAAACAAACTGATGTTCTTCCATATTTAACAGTGACTTAAAAGAAAGATCATCTTTCTCCCCACCCCTTAATAATACAAAGACATAATAATTCACTTTATTGTAATAAATTTGCACCATCTGAAAAGTGGAGATTTAGCTACCCATGCCAATCTGAATGCTAAACATTTTAGAATCCTGAGGTCATCACTATTATTCAAAAAGACCTCGTAGAGGGGAGCTAGTCTTTTACTTCTCACACTTCACATTGATTATTTCACTACTATAAGGAACTCAGACTGACCAGATAGTGTTAGTCTGCCTATAACAGAGTCCCCCATTTTTCCTAGAAAAAAATATGTGGTCAAGGACGGAAATGGCAAAATAAGGCATAAAAGAGAGGAGAGAGACTGATTTATGTACTAGAAGGAAGCACACCCTGACTGCTTAAGAGAATGACTGAGAGGAGAACACATGACACCTCCAAGAGGTGAGACACAGAATTGGGAGGGAGGGCATTGCTAGGATGGGCTGGAAGGAGTCCAGACATTTTCCCAGGACTCTGAGTATTTTTCAGAGACATAAAAGCAAAAGTAGAACTTAGCTCCCATTTCTATGAGTGAGATAGGTAAAGGCTTATCCTTCCATGACATTCACGCTCTGAATTCTTCAATGGCTCCCAAGCTCCCACTTTGAAAGGCCGGGCCAGAAAGAGGCATACACATTGCTTTACAATGCTATTTCTCTCCCGTCTCTTGGTCAGCCACACAGATGGAATGTCTCTGAAGAACACATCATGCCAGGTCCCAAACTATCATGGGAGTAAGATTTTACTTGGGGAACCATGTTTCTATTCAGAATTAACATGGGAAAAGTGGCAGTACTTTTATTATAAAGATGTAAGAATTATAAAATGAATATCGTCATTTCTTTGGCAAGTAAGACAGGAGTTGCTTCTATCTTGTCATCTCAGAATTTCTGAAACATATTATTTTCTACCAAAGGGGAGTCCGAACATGGAGTTCAAGTTTGACTCAAGTTGTAGAGTATCTGCTTTGCATGTGTGAGGAGCTGGAATTGATCTCTGACTATGCCTCCTCCACCCCACAGCGACAAGAATAATGATAACAACAACTAAAAGATTTCAATATCTACAAAATGATGGTCACACTAAGTAAAAAAGTGTACTCATATTCTCTCTGAAAGAGAACTCATAACTGAAAACCAAAAAGACCATCCGTAGCCTAGTCTGAGCTCTTACAATACATAATGCTTTGATTCTATAAGTGTAAAAATGGGTTTCTGAACCCAAAGAATTTATGCGATTCTTGAAGCATTCACATAGAAATATATTAAACCTTATTCCTACACCCTATATTTTAAATGAATTATCTTAAATCTTCAATATATAAAAAAGGGTTTAAAACTCAGTGAATAAAACACATCTGTCTCCAGAGAAAATAGCTGTAGTTAAAAAACAAAACCAACAGCTACCTAGTTTTAAAAAAGGCAAATGATTAGTAACCAATTTTTTAAAATTCAGTCTGGCTAGCAGCCAAGAATAGCCAGTGAGGTAGAAAAGAGCTAAGGGAAACAGGGAGTTTTATGGTCTACTGGATGTAGTTTAAGCTCTAGCACAATTCGCTTTTCTGGAGAGCATCTCAGAGGCAAGACTTGTCTTTCTTTGTTTAAGTCCTTTGCTGAGACAGTAAGTATTCTGCAAAAGTAGAGAGAATAAATGAAAGATCTTGCTTCTTTTTTATCACCACTAACACAATGGGAACCACTTTCTGACAATTTGTCCTGCACAGTTGACCACTGCCACTTCCTCCCATCCCTGTACTTGTTACGTATTTGTAGGGTGTACATCCCATGAAAAGGCAGAGTTGATTCCACTGCCCACTAAATTTGCTCTCTTCCTGAGACTTGGGACTCAGGTGACATGTGCCATTCTCAAGACTACACTAGAGGTTTCACAACTTCTAACTCGCCTTTTTAGTGCAGACACAGTGCAGACTATTAAATGTTAAGATGCTCAAGGAGAGCAAGACCTTGGGGAAGCACATCTTAGAGGTTCTACTACAAACGCAAACATTAAATGAAGCCAGATTGGGTCTCCCAGCCAAGCACCTGAAGTGAAATCATCTGAGTAATCTCAGTAGCCATGATATTGGGCAGCAGATCCAACTGCTGAGCCCAGCCAACCCTTAACTCTGAAAATATAAGCTACATTTGAAGCCACAAACTTCAGGATAGCCAGTAAACACAGCAAAAGAGATCAGATAAAAATATGTAGATAATAAGACTTATCTTTAACAAGTCTTAATTAAGACTTATTAAGACACAGTAATTATGCTACAGAGGGAGGGGAGCATAATAAGACTAAATGCTCAATTCTCAGACTGCAAGAGTACTGTGATTGTATTTACTTATTTATTTATTTGGTTTTGGGGTCACACCTAGCGGCACTCTGAAGTCACTCCTGGCAGGCTCAGGGGACTATATAGGATGCCGGGATTAGAACCAGGATCCGTACTCTGTTGCCCTCGTACCAGGCAAACCGTCTTACTGCTGTGCTATTGCTCCAGCTCTGTGACTGTGTTTAGAACATTATTTTTTCAAAACTAAGAATATGGATGAGGTCACCACTGCAATTCAACCAGGAACATGAGGAAAGGATGAAAAACAGAGAGATAGTGCAAAGAAAAGGTATGTGTGCAAGGGATAACTAGAGATACTGGATAGACACAATATGTGGATATGATGACACTGGAAATATCAGGAAGGGAGTGGAAAAGAAATGACAGCATCTTGAGTCTTCAAAGTTGGACATAAAAGAGCAAAAGAATGACAACTTTCTCCATCAAAGGCCATCAGCTCAAACACTCAGCCATTCAGAGCACAAGCAAAGGCAAGTGCTTTTTAGACACCTTGCTGCTGTGGCTGATATGGCACTCAATGGAAAAGTTAAGCTACTCCCCTTCCTGGGGTCCTTCTCCCCCACAAGCCTCCACAACCTCACTGCCTACTATTCTGCCTAGACACACTGGCTCCTTCCAGTTCTTCAACACTCCAGCCACCCTCCCACTCCAGGACAGCTTTAAAAAAGATGGGGTGGGGGTACACACTTGCATTTTGCCCAGAGCAGAAGGTGGGGCAGAAAAAGGCAGAGCGATGAATCAGCAGAAAGACAAATAGCACTGAGTCAGTCACGAAAGGGAAGCTAGAGATTCCAAAAGCTCACCGCAGTTCAGGAACATCAAAAGCTCCAGGAGGTAAAAAACAAATGGAAACTAGCCCATGCTGAAGAAAGGAAGGAAGAAAATGGATAGGACTTGTTCACCACTAACAGCATTGGCAGCTGGAGATGAGAGCCACCCTATGGGGAAGGGAAGTTGTAAAACATTTTCCTTCCCATCCCACCTCGCCCACTTGTCAGCCAATCCAAGGTGAAGGGTTACATTTTGGAAAAAGAGACCTAGAGAAGTGGGTTCAGGATTACTAACCCCCAAATTAATTCCTTGGCAAACCTCTCCCATTCATTATTGTCATTGCTTCTTCATAAATCAGGTCCGCCAGACTCAAAGACTGGAGCATTCAGGAAGTGCTTATTCAAAACATAGAAACATCAATATGAAGACTACAGACCCCAGAACGATAACAGGATGAGAGATATTTATATTCCACAGTCAGCAAGGCCTCCGCACACTTTTCTGCTTTCTAGAAATTCTGTCGGCTTAATTTATGTGGCTCATACCTCATTCCCTTTCAGGCGACAAGCTTTTTATCTTTTTCATTTGGAAACTTATCTTTAGGATTTTCCAAATCCTTGCTGTCGTTGACTTTTTTTTTTTTTTATGTCCTGTGTTCTGTCTGGGGTTTTATAGATAAGCAGGGCTCCTCAAGATGCTGTCTACACCCTATGACTTTAATCCAGTTTCAGATGCTAAGAGCACTGACAGAATGAGATGACCCCCCCCCCCTCCCTTTCTTTCCCTTCTCTTGGTGATGTTTTCTCTTCCAAGCCACTAATACCCTTTCAGATATTTTTTCCCCAGGTCTTTGCTATCTTTAGATGAGCTGCTTAAAGCATAAGTGAACCCAGGCAGAGGAGTGATGGGGTAGACAAAAAGGCTGGAACATTTTCTCATATACGACCCAGCATTTTGAGTTAAAGAAGGGGAAACAAAATGGCCCGGGGGAGGGGTGTGTGTGCGGAAAAATAGAAGGTTAAAATCAGATCTGAGTTTTAAAATGGTAAGGAAATTGTGAGTCACTGAAGCCAATTCAAGCTGAGTCAATTATCACCAATCGTAAAAGATGACTTATAAGGGTCCCCCAATGCCCCGTACAATGGAGCAATTAAATCTTTATAACAGAGACAGAAAATGCCACCTAATTAGTCGCAGCTAGAAAAGGGTACAAATGTTTCCCCTTCCTGTGGCTGACCTCTCTGAAGGCAGGCGAGCAGCACATCTCTGCTGGCCAAATGCCGGGTCCCCACTCCCCTGAACCACAAGCCCGCAGCAGGCCACAAAGGTGGAGTTTCCTTTGGCAGAAGGCCACAGACAATCCTGGAGTTCCTTGCCTTCTCCACATCTAAATAAACACAGGAATAACAGCCTCCCTTCCCTACAGGTACCTGGCCTGATCAAATGTGGAAGAACAAAACAAAACTCTTGCCAAGCAGTCAAGGGCACAGCTTCTGGATTTAGGCAGCTTAAGTCAACCCTGGCTGCAAAGCAGTTTTCTCTTCTGTTAAGTGGGTTTCATCATAGGCCAGAACTTGATGTAGTCTCATATTTAATATTGAGTATTTCGCCATAGCAAGAAGAGCTGCCATTAGCAGTTGATTAACAGCAGCCTGGGGCTGGTCAGAGAACAAGACAGAGATTATGTGAAAGCTCAGACAGATCTTTAAAGCTAAGATAGACCCTCTGCCATAGTAGCCTGGCATAGAAGGAGAGTGAAGTATTTCTGGTACTGCCCCCACAGGCAGCATGAGAATAGTGCCAGGGAAGGTAGAAAGCAGCAACCAGACCTTGAGTCTTGAGGTTCCTCTGAGACATCCCAGAAGCCTTGGCCTAAAGAACGCTTGCTCATCTGGAACAATCTTAACCTTTTCTTCCTCCCACATTGACACTGATGAAACTCAGAGCAAGGCCAGTTTCATTGGAAGGTGAGACACTGAAGCAATGAAAACACAACCCCTAGGACTCTAGTGACACAGAGACAAGTTCCAAAGGGCTCACAGCTTCAGGCACTTTAGCTCCTTTTGCTCTGACAAATATCAACCCCCAGGCCCTCCTTGCTTGATCAGAATGTTTCAAAGACCTCCTCGGGGTCATGGGTGAGCCAGGAGGTGCTTGAACTCTGGCATTGAATTTATCTGAGACTCTCAGGCTCTGTCTGCTGCATGCCCCTGTTGACCAGTCATCAGAATTAACAACAGGGCCTCAGCAGTATACTCAATTAGATAGCAAAGCAGAAAAGGAATAATTGCTAAGTTGATCCTCTTGAACACAGAGGTTCATAAGCAGTGGTAGAAAATGAAAAAGAACCAGGCTATAGGCTCAGAAACATATTCTGTCATATTAACAAGCTCAGAAAGTCATTCCTGGGGCTGGAGAGATAGCACAGTGGTAGGGTGTTTGCCTTGCACGTGGCCAACCTAGGACGGGACTGGGTTCGATTCCCAGCATCCCCTATGGTCCCCCAAGCCTTCCAGGAGTGACATCTGCCAGGAGTAACCCCTGAGTGTGGCTGGGTGTGGCCCAAAAACTAAAAAAGAAAAGAAAAGAAAAGAAAAGAAAAGAAAAGAAAAGAAAAGAAAAGAAAAGAAAAGAAAAGAAAAGAAAAAAAAAGAAAGCCGTTCCTTGGGAACCTTGTCTGTCTATATCTAAAATAGGAACATTGGTATTTGATACCCTCATCCACTTCCCTATGGCCAACTACTATCAGACTCACTCTCCTGTACAAAAACAAACCCTCCCCCAACCTTCCAAAGTTCACCTAGCTGGAGAGTTGGAGATTGAACCAAGATAGAGAAGTATTGGAGATGGGGAGTCAATATGAAGAAGAAAAGTAAGCAATAAGTTTGTTGTGTTTTGCTGTGAGTTCAAGGGCAAGTCCTAGACTATAAAGGAGGGCAACTAAAAGTCAGACAAAAATCCAGTTTTATCGACTAAAAAAACATGAGGCTAAATCCAAGTTCATATCAGATGTTAGAGCATAAAGGATAAACCCTAGAAAGGAGAGAGCTTCAAATTCTGTGTCTAGATAGTCCTAATCTCTGATTGACTCCTGAACTATGCCTGAAGTACTCCCTAGACAGCCCAGCTATAAGTCAATGAATACAAAGATTTTTTTTGGTAGGTTGGACTGATAGCACACATAATAGCTTTAAAATCCTTATTTGCTCATTTTAATTTATAAGCCAATCTAGGATTAATTCTCATTATCTTTTTTTTTTTTCATTCTTAAAATGAGAAGCATTATGAATTGTTTTTTTTGGGTTTTTTTGGGGGGGGTTCTCACCCAGTGGTGCTCAGGGGTTACTCCTGGCTGTCTGCTCAGAAATAGCTCCTGGCAGGCATGGGGGACCATATGGGACACCCACCTTTGGTCCTGGATCGGTTGCTTGCAAGGCAAACGCCGCTGTGCTATCTCTCCGGGCCCATGGATTGGTTTTTTAATCTTCTTCTTAAATTAGAATATTGCATAGACTCTGGGTTCTGTTATGTTCCTCTGATGTGTATGATTTGGTTTTTCATTAAAGGATTAGCCATTAATGATTGTACTCTGACTGCAAAGATTTATTCTTGGTTGCTACTTAAATCTCAGTGTGTTGGGGCTGAAGTGACAGGGCAGTGGTAGGGCATTTGCCTTGCACATGGCTGACCCAGGACAGATCTCGGTTTGATTCCCAGCATTCCATATGTCTCCCAAGCCAGGAGCGATTTCTGAGTGCATAGCCAGGAGTAACCCCTGAGTGTCACTGGGTGTGACCCAAAAACAAACAAATAATTTCTGCTTTTATCTATTTTGGTGGAGGTGGAATCTCAACTGCCATAGACGGCAGTGATCAGGGGTTAGCCCAGGCTCTTTGCTCAGGATTGACCCTTGGTGGTGCTCAAGGGATATATGTATTGTTGGAAATGGCACTTGGTTTGGCCAAATATTACCTCCTGTTACTATATCTCTAGCCCAAAATGCTATTTTTGAATACATCTCAAAAACACATACTAATATGTCACTATAAATCAAGATCTATAATGTCCATAGATCACCAAAAATCAGTTTAAAATGCAAAATTGGATCATATGTCATTGCTTATTTTATTCAGAACATTTTATTCAGTACAGCATGTACTATGGTTGCTATGGTGAGCTTAGAAGTCAGTAGCTTGGGCTCAGGTCCCAGCACAAGACAAATAAAAAACATGTCTCTCTCCATGAGGGCATCTTCTGGTACTCAGTTTCCTGTTGGAAATGTAGACCATCAGGACAGGCCTTGTAGGACTGTTGTGATAATTCACTAAAGGGACTACTAAAGATTTGGCATTCAGTCAAGTTCTGATTAACCAGGGAGGAGAGTTCACCAGTATTGCCTAGCTGGTCAAATGCAGAAACACAATCAGAACTCTGATCTGTCCTCCTTGATTTCATGAAAATTCTTTCAAAAGTTCACTGGTAAAGGGAATATTACATTGTATGACTAAAACTCAATCATGAACAACTTTGCAATGGTGGAAATAAAGACACCCAACTGTATGATGAATAACCTTGCAACCATGGTTTTTAAATAAAGTAATTAATTTTTTAAAAGTACCAACACACTATAGATTGGTTACTCTAAGGTTTTGTTTGTTTTGTTTTGTTTTGTGTTTCATCATTTTTCCCTTTCTTCTTTTAAATTGATATTTATAACCTCTAGATAGAATCCTCCCAGTTTTTTTCCCAATATAATCGCATAGCCTGAATCATCGTGATCTGCCTCATGAATTGAGGGGGGAAAAATATGGAGGGTACCAGGACTACACAGTCATGAACATTGAATGGAAATAAAAAATGATCAGTCTTAAACACCAAAGTCAACGACAACATAAACAAATTGATACCCAATCTACAACAAGCTATACACAAAGGGGGACAGTTACAGTCTGGGGGGGCAAATGAGGGTGATATGGGATGCAAACTTGGAACAAGGATGGAGGGAGGACAACACTGGTGGTGGGAATGGCCCTGATTCATTATCACTATGTACCTTAAATATTACTGTGGAAGATTTATAACTCATTTTGGTCACAATAAAAATTATTAAAAATAATTAAAAATATTAAAAATAGAGGTGGAGTGATAGCACATATTAGGGTGCTTGCCTTGCACATGGCCGGGACAAACCCGGGACAGACCCGGGTTTAATCCCAGGTGTCCCATATGGTCTCCCTAGCTTGTCAAGAACAATTTCTGAGCACAAAGCCAGGAGTAACCCCTGAGCAACTGTCAGGTGTGGCCCAAAACCCCCAAACCTATATATTATTAAGAAATATAAAAAACCATGGTTCTTCTGTGTCACAGATTTGATTAGAAATTTCTTAAATTTTTAAATATTCCTCTTAATTTTTATGAACTTGAGAGGCCAGGTGTGGTTTTAAAAGATAGCAAATGTGATCTTATGCAGTTTTATTTACTTGTTTCCCAGCCTCTCTCTCCTGGACCCACAAGCCTGGGGCTATCTCTCACACTCAGTCTCCAAAGCATCTACCAAGATCCTTGAATTTCATGGCAGGTCTCAATAAGGGGATACCCCATTTTTCTTTTCCCTTCCTTGCATTTCCCTTATAGTTAACATTGTACCTCCAAGTTAAAGCTATTACCCCGATAAATGCCTCTTCCTCAGAGTTTAGGAATAAAGTCACATTTCTTCTTCTGCACCATATAAGGAGTGTGACAATTGTTTATGAAGTTTGGAACGTTGCTTTTATAAAAAGAAAACAACAATAGTTAGGATACAGAGCCACTGAAAGACACTATGTCCTCTCTGTACAGTTCTCCTCCTTGTGATCAAGAATAAGAATAAAGTCAAGCATGAAGCAACAGGGGCAGAGGAGAGTGATTACCGTCAAAGGCCAATAAAAAGTCACACAGGAGCCTCTGTAGCAGGCCTCGGGGAGAAAGGGCAAAACAAGAAGAACCCGAGAAAAGTTTTTAGAACAAGCCCCCCAATCAAACAAGAGCCCAAAGAGAGAAAGAAGAACATGAAGATGCCCAAAGGTCAACTTCTGATAGGTTTAAGAAAGGAGGCCAGAATGGGGAGTCATAGACAAGAACTCAGTAGAGTGTTCTAGAATGACAAGGAACCCCGACCTGACAAAGTAGACAATTCTCAGCTAAGTTTCCAAGTCTCCGTGAATGTGACTTCCTGTTTGAACAGAGACAGGATTTGTCCTCACACATGATGATCTTCACAGCCCTACAGTCTGGTCTCCCAATTACACAAGACGTCTGAAGCTGAAGTGATCAACACAATGTTAAATGAACTAAAGCTGAGGAAGGTTCGAGGCCTTGTTGAGAGGAAGAGTTGCCAAGAAATCTGGATTTTTCCAAGGGCTGGCGCCACCAAGTTGACTGGCCCTGGATGAGTTCCTTCTCCACCAATGAATGGACATCATCTCATCAACAGGAGTAAAACTTGGGTGGAGTGACCTTAGATGCTCTTCTTCCTTCCGAAGTATGTTAGGAATCTGCCGGCCATAAAATGGCCCTCATTAATACCACCCATTTTCCATTGTAGGTGTACGTGCATGCAAGCACAAATAAACACAGAGAGACAAAAACACAATCACTTTAGACTGCTGTTTCTCTTTCCATTCCTTCAATATAGCTGCTTTGCTTTGAGAGCAAATGACCTCAGTTCCCCAAAGTGGGCATTCCATCTCTCCTAGGGACCACAACTTGTTTATCTTCCCAGCCCATCTATAGCTGAACCTTGAAAGATTCCAAGTTCTTTATTACCAAATGATCCAGTAAGATAAGGTCCACAAAAGCACTTTGTCTCCTTGCAAGTACTCTTTTAATACAAAGCACTACTGTTTTCCCCAATCCAGGTTTCAACCACAGAGAGGGAACTTCTCCCCCAAATCTCCCACTGTTCTCTGTCCTATCTTGCACTCAAGAGACATCCAGTCTAATACCTCTGGGCAGCCCTCCCACACATGAACCCTGACCTCCCCTCAGAGGAGCAGGTGGTCCTCAGAGTTAAAGCTGTGCCACATCACACATGGCTTTCTCTTACTGTTCCCACTCCAGTGAGCCATAGTCTGTCAGCACCCTGAGGAAAATAATGAGGACAGATCCCCTCATTTGGCAGGTGAGGAAACACAGGCGCAGAGAATCATCTGCAGTATTTCCATCTTGGGCAGGAAATCCTGTCAGATGCTCATGGAGAGGATTTTTTTTTTGTGGGAGGGTTATAGCCTAGTTTTGTGCCACACCCAGCTGTGCTCAGGGCTTGCTTTGGGCTCTTACACAGGGGTCACTCCTGATGGGCCTTTGGAGACCATATGGGGTGTCAGGGTTCAGATTGAATTCTGGTTGGCCAAATGCAAATGTTGTACCATCAATCTATGTCCCCCTTTCACAGTGCTATTGTTTGCTCATCTTTGCCTTTGGTGTAATA
Source organism: Suncus etruscus (assembly GCF_024139225.1). Classification (NCBI taxonomy): domain Eukaryota; kingdom Metazoa; phylum Chordata; class Mammalia; order Eulipotyphla; family Soricidae; genus Suncus; species Suncus etruscus. The sequence continues at coordinate 24,116,043 of NC_064867.1, read as the reverse complement.
AAAATAATTCTCATTATCTGTACCTGGTCTATGAGCCAATCCAATGCCTTATGCAATTATTTCATTCATTGAAAATCACTCCAAAAAATAGCTCCATTTTACAGATAAGACACTGTGATCCAGTGAGGCTTATATAACTCACTAGAAGTCACAGAGTGGAGGAGGAAAGGTCCCCATGAGGTCCACATATTTTTTCACCCTGGCCTGAGAAATAACCACAGATTCTTTAGCCCACAGTGCTCCAATTCACCCTCCAAGATAAACAGAGGCTGAGCGTGGAAATTTGAGAAGGATGTCCCCCCCCCCAGCCCATCCCCAATACTACACACAGAAAGGCCAGCCCTGCAGTGAAAGAGCGGCCCTGGGAACAATGGTTTGGACCTCCAGGAATGACTGATAGCCACTTTAAAACATGCAAGGAGAGGTGACCCAAAAGAATGTGTTCCATGATGACACTTTCAATCACTGATTCACATGTAGTGTGGTGTGCTGTCTTGAAGAGCCTCAGTTACGACTGTTTGCAAAGGTCTCCTATATTTGTCTAAGCAGCACCATTTGCTGCTCAATATCTCCTATGAAACCTCCTGGAAGACAACAGCATTTTCTGACATGTAGGCATTGACTCTATGGGGATGGGGCAATGAAATGGAATCAATTATATTTCTCCCACAGTCAGAACACCCAGCTCCAGCCATCAGAGATGGGTAGAAATGGCCTTCCTCCTCTGAACTAACAAACTCAGAATTTCTCTCCCTGCTGTCCATTTTTGCATTTGCTGGCTTGGAGGTCTCTCTTCAGCAGGGAGACTGTGGTCATACAAGGTCATACCAGGTCACACAGCCATGGCCTCTCTGAGCTAGGCACTGATATGTCCCTTGGCCACTTTAGATTCCGAATCACAAAAAAGCAAAGAGAAATGCAAGTGTCTAACTGAGCTTCTGGGGGAGATCTTTACTACCAAAGATGCAGTTCAAGGACTCTCTAAAAATGCCTTCTTGGGGTCAGAGTGGTGATGCAAGCGGTAGGGTGTTTGCCTTGCATGCACTAACCTAGGATGGACAGTGGTTCGATCCCCCGGTGTCCCATATGGTCCCCCAAGCCAGGAGCGATTTCTGAGCACATAGCCAGGAATAACCCCTGAGCGTCACCTGGTATGGCCCCCAAGCCAAAAATAAATAAATAAATACATAAAAATAAAAATGCCTTCACACATACACAAATAAAACATAGAGGAGGCCGAAGCACAGCAGGTTTGTTGCTGCCTACCAGGACAGACCCAAGTTCGATCCGCAGCATCCCCTATGGTCCCCTAAACCTGCCAGGAGTGACTTCTGAGTGCAGAGTCAGGAGTAAACCCCTGAGCACCACCAGGTGTGGCCCAAAACCAAAAAATAAAATAAAATAAAAATGCCTTCTTTGGTACTTTCACGTCTGAGAGCAAATATTAATGAAAACTAAAGTGAGAGAAAGAATGATTAAGAACCACTGTGGATTTGGATGCCACGATCATTTCACTGGGTGCTGAACTCCAGCCATGTGGAGATATTGCTGACGGCTGAATTTAAGTTCCGTTGGTCATGATATCCCTCTCTAAGCAACACTGCTTTCTTTTCTCCTTCCACTAGTCCCATCTGGATCCCTCAGATTGAACTAGAAAATAATTCAGGTCACCCAGAGACACACAGAGTGCCAGCTGGGGCTCTATTTTTTTGGGGGGGAGGGCCAGTCCAAAGACTAAGAGCACTATTATACCATATTCAGTCAGAAACAATTTTTGGGGGGGGTTTGGGTCACACCCAGTAGCGGTCAGGGGTTACTCCTGGCTCTAAGCTCAGAAATCGCTCCTGGCAGGCTCAGGGGACCATATGGGATGCTGGGATTTGAACCACCATCCTTCTGCATGCAAGGCAAGCACCCTACTTCCATTCTATCTCTCCAGCTCCAAGTCAGAAACATTTTTTTTTGGTTTTTGGGCCACACCCGTTTGACACTCAGGGGTTACTCCTGGCTATGCACTCAGAAATCGCCCCTGGCTTGGGGGGGGGAACCATATGGGACACGGGAGGATCGAATCACAGTGTCCTACACTAGCGCTTGCAAGGCAGACACCTTACCTCTAGCGCCACCTTCCCGGCCCCATTAGAAACATTTTGTTATAGTTCATCCTGATTAAAATGGGCAAAAGGGGGTCTGGAGTGATTTCACAGTGAGTCGGGCATTTGCCGTGCATGCAGCTGACCCGGGTTTGATCCCCAGCATCCCATATGGTCCCCTGACCCCACCGGGAGTGATTCCTGAACACAATACCAGGAGGAACCCCTGAGCACCACTGGGTATAGCCCAACCCCCCAAAATGATAAAAAGTATGCGGGTGCTTTGAGACAGAACGGTGGACTATGCTGGGCATGTTACTACTGATACCCGGGGCCACATCTATAACTTTGTGATGTGAATGAGGACTCCACAAAACCTATTTCTCCTTTGTCAGCCGACTGCCCACGGTGGTACTGCCAGATGGAGATTAAATTGCAGGAGATGGAGGGAAAAGGAACCTTCCTCTGATTGTGACGCTTGAGCATGGGGGTGGCAGCTGTTGGAATCAAGCTCCAGCATCATTCTGTGCTCCCCACACAGCCTTGTGGAGAGGCTGAGGACAGAGTAGTTAATGAGACAGAAAGCCTCTCTCCACAGTATGCTTAAAAACCAATAAGGGAAAAGGCACTGAACAAAGAGGGATTGTAAGCACTGCAGCGAGGATGTGCAGTTTCCTGAAAGCATGTCACAGAGGGTCTCAGGATGGTTATGTTCTGCAACTCCTGGCTAAAGGCTCCAATCCCTGTTCTTGAATGATGGTCTTGGATGATATGCAGAGAAACAATCAGACTGAGTGATCTGAGGTCAAATCCTTACGCCTTTAAAGAAGACTGCTGTCAGTGTGAGACAGATTTTACTTTCATTCTGTATTATGGAGTGTATGCATCATTTATTCATTCACTATGTGCTACAGTACTCAGGGCTTTGCTATGAAGCAAGAGTAACATGTTTGGTTGTCAGGGGATACCAAAAATCACATAATATATGTGATTTCAGATACTGGTGTATTCATTGAGAAAAAAAAAGACACAAGGGGCCGGAGAGTTAGCATGGAGGTAAGGTGTTTGCCATGCATGTAGAAGGTCGGTGGTTTGAATCCCGGCATCCCATATGGTCCCCTGAGCCTGCCAGGAGCGATTTCTGAGCATAGAGCCAGGAGTAACCCCTGAGCGCTGCCGGGTGTGACCCAAAAATCAAAAAACAAAACAAAACAAAAAGACACAAGAAGTAAAGGCTGAAAGTAGATGAGTTGCAAGGGATGGAGATTGCCCTATATTGCTAGAAACAGTTTCTCTAAGAAGGCAGCATTGAGAGACCTAGTGAGCCCAGAGAAGACAGGGGAGCACAACCTTCTAAGCAGAGGGGCTTCCCAGGACCATTACAGAGATGTGTCCTGGTCACCCTGTATGGATGGGAGTGGGAGTAGTGTGGAAGGAAATGCCCGTGGGTGGAGATGGGGGTGAGGCTCTTGTCCCCAAGATTCCAACAAATCCTGCCAGAGACCTCACTCAGTGGCGAAGTTCACACCGTCACTCCAGGCGTGCAGTTCACTCTCTCTGCCTTTCAATTTCCATCGCAAGCTGGAGAGAGAAATGAATTACATCCCCCTGGGTTTCTCTGTTCCATACAATTAAGAAAAGCTATTTCTTAGGCACGAGGTGGATGACGACACCAAGCTTCCCATTTTCTCTCTGCAGGGAGGCTGCCATCACTCAATATTAATTGATCCTACTTTTCATCCATAAAGCAAGAGGACTGAAACAAATTTTTGGTCACAAAAAAGGCAACGATTACACTATTAAAGGAAATTATTAATGGCCCTCCATTAAGCACACTTGTGTTCATGGGGCCTCATGCCTTGACTCTGATGGTGTGGCTTTGTAATGTGGAAAAACGGGGAATTGTTCTATTCCCAGTGCTGGAGAAATCTCCAGTGCCTCGCTCCAGTGTCATAGACTTTCCACAACTGGGAACATACAGATAGATCTGGGGTTCACAGTAAGAAAGCATGTCAATCGAATGCAATTTTATTTTCCTGCTAAGAAAAAAAATAGCGAAAACAGCAAGAAGATACAAGAAACTCTCAAATATTGAGCTGGTATCATTTCTGCATTTTGTCTTTACCTCAATAAGAAATGGAAGCTCTTTTTTAAATAGTTATAAAAGAAAAGGAGGGAGGGAGAGTGGAGGAAGGAAGGAAGGAAGGAAGGAAGGAAGGAAGGAAGGAAGGAAGGAAGGAAGGAAGGAAGGAAGGAAGGAAGGAAGGAGGGAGGGAGGGAGGGAGGGAGGGAGGGAGGGAGGGAGGGGAGGGGGGAGGGAGGGAGGGAGGGAGGGAGGGAGGGAGGGAGGGAGGGAGGGAGGGAGGGAGGGAGGAAGGAAGGAAGGAAGGAAGGAAGGAAGGAAGGAAGGAAGGAAGGAAGGAAGGAAGGAAGGAAGGAAGGAAGGAAGGAAGGAAGGAAGGAAGGAAGGAAAGGAAGGAGGGAAAGGAAGGAGGGAAGGAAAAGGGAGGGAGGGAGAGAGAGAGGGAGGAAGGAAGGAAAATGGGAAGGAAGGAGGGAAGGAACGAAGAACCCTTGGAAGGAAGGACCCCTTGGGAGCGGAAATTTAGTTGTGTCTGTCTGTAAGGACACAGCTCCCAGTGAGAAGGAGTGTCTGCTCACTCATACTGCTGTGTGACCAGAGCAGAGCCTGGCATCCACATAAAGAGCAGCCCTACAATCAGAAAGATGCCTGTCTTTTCCAAGGCCACCTCTGCCATCTTCTAAGCTACTTGCCAGTCCTTGTGGATAGGGAGCCACAGGGCATTTGCATTTCATCAGAATGTTTAAATGCCACTAATCTTGACTTTCACAGCAGGAAGCCTGGCTTAGCGATTTGCATCCAGACTGATGAATAAGTGAGGTGGAAGCAGGAGATTTTTCCTCAAACATATAATTTTGAGAATAAATGTGTTCTGCTCAGTAAGGCCCAGGGTTTGCAATGACAGAGCAGCTCTGGGTGTGGCTGGTGGCATCAAAGAAAGGATAAGAATGGAAGAATGAGCAGGGATTCTGTGTGCCCAATAGCTGATTTTGGTGATCTCTAAGGGGACAGAAGTTCCATTCTTCAGGGGCTAAAAATGTTTCTCGCCTAAAGGGAGCGGCTCTGTGTGGACAAATCAGAGGATTGAGAGCTGCAAAGACTATGTGGTCCCATTTTTCTACTCACTGAGACACAAAATTTGGACCATCATCTGAAATCCACCCTTTCCTGATTTCTTCCTGCAGTATACAGGATGAGAGAAACTCCACTTCCCATTTTCATATCAGGCCCAAAGCTGTTGAGTGACTTTTCCAAGGCCACAACTCTAAAAAAGTGGAATAATTTAAAGACAGCCTCAAGAATCTATGTTCAGTCATGCCACAGTGCTGCCTCTCCCAGGGGAGCAAAGCTTTTGACCTAATTACTGTTATCAATGCCCCATTAATGAGTAAAAAAAAAATCACTGAAAATGTAGGAGCTTTCAGGAAGTCAATATTTAGGGGATGGAAAGTTGGATCAGGAGTCAGAGACCCAAGTTTAAGCCCCAGATTGCACACACACACACACACACACACACACACACACACACACACACACACACACACACACACACACACACACACTCTACCCCAATACCACCAAATGTGGCCCTGCTAAGCAAGAACAGCAGCACACAACCAGACCTAAGCATCATCAGGCTTGGCTAGTGAGTATAGCTGGGAACGGCCTCCAGACTCATGCACCCCATTTGGGAGATCCATTCCTAAACTGATACACTCAGAGTTTCTCTGAGTCAGGAAGCCAGTGGCTGAGTTGAATATTTCTGTCCTAGAAGTTGGCATGAGGGCACTAGCCCGGGTCAAGTGTCAAGGCTCTGGATAGAAGCCATTTCCTAGCTCTGGCACATGGTGTGGCTGTTAGGCGAGGGCTCAATTCCTCTCCAGCCATTAGCATGGGTTCTACCTCACTTTCCTGCTAGAAACTGTTCCCACTGTGCAGCTCTAAAATGGCGGCTGGTTTCTTTACCTCAGAAAGCATGAATGAGAATATGTAAAGCCAAGTCCGAGATAGAAGCCATCAAAGTGACATCCCATGGCTTTTTCTATACTCTATATGCTAGAAAGCAAGTCACTAGGCCCTCTCCCTCTCTTGATGATGTCATCAAGAGATGACATCGTGATGATGTCATCATCAGATGACATGTATAAAGCAGCAGATGGTGGGGATGCTTGGGAAGTAGCTGAGGGAAACAGCCATGCTGCTCAGAATCATAGAGAACACAGGAAACAAGTGGATCCCAGTGGCACACTCTTTTTGGAACCTACATATCCCTCTGCTTTGGGGCCCAGCCCCTCTCTCCTGACTTCAACCACTTCTGACTTCTCACTGCACTGCAGTGAAAGGAGATAGTATCAGAGAGAGGTAAGTTTCCTTGGCTTTATTTTAGCTGCTTGAGTCTAATCTGTGAATTTAGATAAAATCTACTGACTAGAATGTTTTTTTTTTGTTTTTGTTTTTGTTTTTTTTTGTTTTTTTTTTTTTTTGGTTTTGTGCTTATACACCAGCAAGAGGCATTAACAAGAAAAGCAACTCTTTAGCCACCAGGCTGGGACAAAAATGCAAACCCCAAAAACTTTCAGAACACTGTAGCTCCCATTCCCCATCCTCGGGCCAGCAACAACAAACAGCATTCGACTTTCTCTCATAATCTTCCTCGTAATAGAGCATTTCTCACCCAGAAAGAACCTAATACAGAAAACCTAAAGCCTATGCTGTGATAAGGCCACTGGGGCTGCACCACTTGAGATTCCTTGCTTGATCAATAGGCAGAAGCAGCCGGTGGAGTTGTTCAGCCCAGAAAACTGGTTTGACAGAGAAATTGAATGAGGGGTTTGGCCAGATACAGGCTTGGGGGGTTAGTGGTCAAATTTGGTCACAATCTCCATCGCCATCCTGAATCTACCAACTGGGCAAATCCCCAGCCAGTCTATGCCTACCAGACCCAAGAGAAATGATGACAAGTCAAGGCAGGTGCTTCCCCAAGGTAACGCACATGCTCAGTGAAGCCTGCAAAACTAAGCTGGACTGGTTCCCAGACATGACAAACATGCTGGGCCTGGGTATTAATAATTTAGGCTTAGAAGGGGATATTTTAGTCTCCGATTCCTACACTGAGCAACTTTACCATCTTATTTGCCTTCACACACCCAGCCTGGAGCCTGAGAAAGGGCAGGTAATCAATAAATAGCCTATGAATGAATTTTGTTGAATAGTCCTGTCAGACAAGATGGCATTCTCTGTGAAAGAAAGTTCACCCCACCAAAAATATCAGCTTTCTGAAAAATGTATTTCCAATCTTGCATCAGAGGTATCATTCATTCCATAAAATGCCACGGAGTGTTCTGCTTATTCAGAAATGCTGCACTTACATCTGGGGTGCCCTACTAAAATAATCCCCTTCCTCTTTCACGAAAACCCCAAGATGGCTGTTAAATTAACACACATTCTTCCCAATAAATCATAAATTTGCATCTGAAAAGAATATATTTTTATATTTTGGGCCACATCTGGCTGTTCAGGGGTTATTCCTGGCTCTGTGCTCAGGAATTTCTCCTGGCAGTGTTCTGTAAAAAACAAATACCCTACCCACTGTATTATATCTCTGGCCCTGAAAAGCACTTTTTTGTTTGTTTATTTTGTTTCAAGAAAATGCCTGAAACCAAACCTGGGTCAGCTTTGTGCAAAGCAAATACCCTACCCACTGTATTATCTTTTTGGCCCTATAAAGTGCTTTTTTGTTTGTTTGTTTCAAGAAAATCTTGGCTACTACTCATTGCTTACACAGGTTTTTATTGATCACAGTTCCTAACTTAAATGAAAAAAGGCAGAAGGATGAGGAAAAGACTTTCCAATCTCAGACACCTGACATTAGAAATCAGAATTTCCTATCTTTTTCTACCAGAGTTTCTTCTAAAACCATCTTCTTTCTAAAACCATCAACAGCTCTTCTTTCTTCAGACATGTTGGCGAAATCTAACTAGTAGTGAATAAACCTCTTTATAAGAAATTTTAGAAGCAATGTCAGTAATTAGTAGGGTGCAGAGAATATTAACTTGTTTCCTCTTCCATTTAACCAAATTAGATTTAAAAAATTATTGCCACGACCATAACCCTGCTTTTATGAATCCCAGTAGAAAAATAATTTGGTTTTGCTTTGACAGATAACAGTCATCACCAAGGAATTTCATTTCACTGAAGACAGTTGCTCAAATTTACCACACACACACACACACACACACACACACAACACACACACACACACACACGCACACACACACACACACATTCGCGAGCGCCCTTTAGAGTTTTTTTCTTGGTAAAATTTGGAGTGGCTGGGGAAGATAGAAAAGTTTTAACATTTTTTTAATAGATGCAGGGAATAACTTCTTTCCTCTTAAATCTAATCTCATTACCTCCATTAGTGAATATTTAACAATAACATTAACAAGAATAGTAGTGGTTGCCTTATCAGAAGCACAGACAATTTAGAAGATGCATATAGAAGCTTTGCTCAGAAAAAGCTTACGGCAGTGTCAGACATATGATCTCATTTGTCTTTAAAAATCCCCCAAAAATGTAAAACCAGAGCTCTATGCTGTGAGAGATGTTTCATAAAAACCTATTCCCTTGCCACTTTTTTGTACCTCCTGTTTGAAAACAGGGTCTGTTTTTAGCACACCTCCTAACCAGAACCTCAACTTATAACTCATGCTGCTGACTTCCTTTCACAAGTATCAAAAACACCCCCCCCCCAAAATGTTACTAACTTTTATCAATTATAGAAATGAAAGCAAAAAATGAAGCCCATTTTTTGGGAGAAAATTCAATGCACAGCACCCAACAATTATTGTTGCCCAAACAGATTAAATAAATAGACACACACGCTCGCTCCATGAAAACCCCACCATACAATTTATTAATGAACAGAGAAAGGAAACAGAAGCTAAAAGTGGGTCAAAGAAAACTGTTTAATCTAATAGTCTGGAAATTATATGGGAAGGAACAGATGGTTTCACAGAAGTCAATGCTACCTAGAGGAGCAAACAGAGATTTTCTAGGAAAGAAAAATGTTTCCCTACCCTACAGCAATACTATTTTCAGCAAAAAAGGAGTCTATATTCAGCACAGGCTAAGCACTGAGCTTAGCACATTGACAAAATGGGGACTTGGTGGCAGCCATCAACATTTACCCAAGTTCAGACGTGGCCTCTAAATCTTAGCTAGAGGTCAAACAGTCCTATTTTAAAACCAGCAGCAAATGGAAGCCAATACCATACTCCACTGGGCTATGAGCCAGTATCCACTCTCTTGACAAGTAAAATAAGTAGTTCCTCACACGGTAGTATGATCTTCATGTGATCTCTAACCCCTTAACTATGAGGCTCCTGGGCATCTCCTGAACAAACTACATGGAGTCAAAAGAGCCAAGTTTAGATTGTGGCCCTGGGTTTGGCTGAACCTCAAGAGCTATAAAACAAGACTGAAAAATCCCCTATTGAGTCGAAAGAATTCCTTGAGCTGAAGCATGAAGTTGCAACCAGGAAAGCGTCATGCTCAGCTGCTGTTTCCATGCTCACTACCTGTGAACATATGGGTAACTTCTTCAAAACACAGATCAGAGCCCACCCAATCTCAAAGTTGTCCCCTAGAGACCATGGTGTTGCCAATGCTGCTTGAGAACCAAGGATTTGAAAGAGTGAGTTCTAATCCCAGACCCCATACATATTCACTGTGTGGTCATGAGCATCATAGATAAACTTGGAGCGTCAATTTTTCATCTGTAAAAACAGGATCCTTTACGAATGGATCTGTGTGACATACCTAACCTGGTAAATCAGCTGTTATTATACCATTCACAGTTATGTCCTCTGCTCTCATACGTATCATTGTGGGATCCTAGACAACCCGTGAGGACAGGCCTGGATACCAAGAGAGCACACAGATACAAAAGGGCTTTTATGTCACTTAGGGTTATAGAATCTTGGGAAATAACTCAAGGGCTGGAGCACATCCTTTACATGCTGGAGGTCCAGTTCAATCCCCAGCATTTTGCTGAGCAGGATTTGAGTGACCTCTGAGTGCTGAGCTATGAGTAGTTCGGAGCACCACTGAGTGTAGCCCCAACACAAAAGCAATAAAGGGGTGGGCATAGAAGGAAGATCCTCCTTCTAGGATAAGTATAAGATTTAGAGGATGTAAAATATCATTCCTCCAATTCGAACTAGGGACTTCCTGCCTTACATTGTAAAATCCAGGGCCACTTTGTCATTCATACTTCTCCCTCTACATTTGCTTCAAGTTTATTTGCTTTACCTGAAATAAAATACCATCAACATCAGGGACATTTTGTTCAGTTCTAATGGAAAGCTACCAATGTTATAGATTAATTTGTTATGCTCCAAAGCTGCAGGTCTCATATTTAGAGAGAGATAATAAATACCTCATTAAGGATGGCAAAACAAACACTTCAGGGCACTCCAGGCTCCATCTAAAGGAACCCCATGGTGAAACCCACTTTAAAGCAGGAATCTGGTAATGCAAATAATCCCCCCATCCCCCCCAAATTCTCTTCCTTTCTTTCCAGGGCTGCTGCTCAGATGTTGGCTTTCTCTCCAAAGAAAGATCCATCCTGCAGGCACTGCATCCAATGGTCATTCTTACTCATCCCTGACACAGCACAGACCCAAGCTCAATAAACTCACAAGGGTTCTAGGTTATCAACTTAAGGTCATTTCTTTTATAAAAATTATTTTGGTTTAAATCATTGTGATTTACAAAGTTCTTTATAGTACGGTTTCAGACATACAATGTCTCAGAACAAATCCCATCACCAGTGTCAACCCCACTCTATCAATGTTCTCATAGTGTATCCCATGCCCTTACCCTCTGACCCCAACCTGCCAGCATAACAGACTCATTTTTAATTTTGGTTGTTAAAATTTGGGTCTCATGATTTCATTATTGCCGACTCTGGCTTGAATATTTAGTCCTGTCATTTCTTAACATCATTTCTATGGGGTCTGACTAGGCTTACAAGGACCAAAGCAAAATATTAGACATGGGTAGCTGAAGTGCAAGGATTGGAGGTGAGAGAGACCCTAAAAACCAAATACTTCAAAAAGAGTTAGGAAGGGAGCTAGTTGAAACAGGCATACTGGAGTTCATTCTTTTAAGGTGGGGCAACTGAAGTCACAAGTAACAAGCACAGAGCTAAAAATGAAGATACATCCAAATGTGGGGATGTAACTGGGCTCCCCTCTATGCCCAGTTTGTGATAGCCAGAGCCAGAGATCTCATCCACCTCCAACAAGAAAAGACCTTCTGGTCTAGGTGGACAGTAAAAGCTATGAATGCTTGTTGAACCAAGAAGGAAATGTCTATTAACCCCAGAACACCAGCTACAAACCTGCTGGCAGCAGAAAACTGCTCCAAATCTCACCTCTCAGTCATTCTCCTTCACTTGGGCCTGGCTACCTCCTGGGCAATCATCCAATCTCTCACCCTCAAATTGCCACTACCCCTGGGGGTCACAGGTATCCCCTTCTAGAAGTTAACAGATTATTGGCTCTCATCTGGATTCACTGCAGGCTTGTTGGAATACATCTAGATGAGATTGTCCATATGGTGGAAGACCCTGATTCTAGCTTTTCAGCAAATTTCCAGATGCTACTGTGGCTACTACAAGGATAATAATGAACATTGCTAGGCTGATCCAAAAAAATTCTGCCAACAGTGTCCTATTTATCAGAGTTCTGTAAACTCCAGTATCACTAAAACCAAGTGGACAAGTCACCATGCCTGAGCATCTTCACATCTTCCCTAATCTCCACTAGCAAAACCAAAGTTTTCCCACTAATTTTTCCTTTCCTATTCTTACCTATCCTCCTTGCTACCAATCACTTTCCACTTCATAAGCAAGCCTGCTCACTGTACACAGATCTCAAGCTCAGCTAAACTTGACATCTGATTAAAAAAAAAAAAGACTGGTATCTCAGTCCTTCTATCCAGTTTGGCTTAGCTGATCTGGGGTACAACCTGAGCATGGGAATTTTAACAAAGAACATTGTGCTAGATGACAATTTGTGTTCTGGGAGCATGGCCTATCCATCCATGTGTGTTTGTGTTTGTGTGTGTGTGTGAGTGTATGAGTGTTACTTCAAGAAAATAGATCAGAAGGCAGTCATAATATCAGAATGGTAGATATATTTTAGACTTTCAAAAAAATCACATCAGTACTGCTGAGATCTGTCATCTATTCTGGGGGAGGGGAGTGGTAGAGATGACTCTCTGAATCTCTGTATATGTGCTTTTCAGAAATTCTCTAAGTGTGGCTCCCAAACCAGTAGAAGCAGTTCCTCTAGAAACTCGTTGAAAATGCAGGCTTTGAGACCTAAGACATCACAAACTTTGGGGCAGGACCCAGAGCCCTATAGTAGTACTGCTTTTCCCTCAGCTTGGACAATCTTTACATGGAGAGCAAGATTAAGGTCTTGATAATCATAATCAAGATATGCCAAGCCCACGGCACCAGAACTAAAAATCAGCCATCAGCTACTAAACTCTCAATCTTACTAAATTTTAATCTGCTCTTTTCTAGATCTTCATAGATGTTATGATCTAGTTGAGGGAATAGAGAGGAGGCTTCTTCTAGTGATGCTCAGAAGGCCAGGATTTCATCAACAATTCTCAGTCAACTGGGCCAGTGGTTTAGCATAAGGGTTTGAGGATATGGTGCTTCTTGGGCCCTGTAGTGTTGGGAATTACCCAAGGCCACCCAGTTGGTGCTCAGTGGCCTTCAGGGTTGCATCTAGTGACAATCCAATCAAAAGACCATGTGGTGGCTGGTATGGAGATGAGGTCCATGGCATGCAAAGCAAGCACCTTAACCCCTGTATTATCTTTTTAGTCCCTGGAATTCACTTTTTCAGACTGAATGATAAAAAGATTAAAGCAACAGCTCAGACAAGGAAGGATTCCTATTAGTTCCGCAGTTGTGTTGAGGGCTAAGGTCACATAGATTGGAAATTAAATTAAAACTAGTCCCTTCTATTATTTATTGCACAATATGCATCCTTTTTGAATAATAAATGTCAGCGTGTTTTATTATCACAAGTCCCCTCCAAAATTTATACATAAAACTGGAGGCTAAACTCTCACTATGAGTCTAGTCAGCACAAAGTGGGAAGAAAATATTCCAAAGATCAGCCTTAAAGACCACTTAGACAGGAAAACCACAAAGATGGGAATTTTAAAAATGTGGCAATGTGGACTGATCCTAGTAACAGTAATATATGTGGTGAGAAGGTCTCATACGCAAGAATTTAAGAGGAGAAATGGAAGAGATGCTTGAAGAAGACACACAATGGAAACTCACTTTTAACATTTTAGGGCTGGCCCATGTCATGCTAATCTACCACCATGCGCAGATATATGGAGGCTCCACTCTCCAGTAACAAAACAGGATCAAACAGCAGTGTAGTGACCAAGAATAAGTCCTTTGTATTAGTTCTTCAAACTCAAGACCTCAAGCTTATTCTTCTCTGCTAAAGAGGTCACTCCACTTCTGCAAGACAGAGGCAAACTCCTCTGTCCAACACATAAGATTTAGTCTTTCGTCTCTACTTCCTTCCCACATTCACACCTCAACCAGACTAAATATTTAAACCTCCCATAGTGTTTCAAATCTTTGAATTTGGGGGAGTGGGGTTTGGGGAACAGTTACATTCAGGAGCTACTTCTGACTCTGTGCTCAGAGGTTACTCCTCGAGGTCATCAAGAAAATGGTGCTGAGGTTTAAACAGAGACTGCCAGGCAAGTGCCTTAACTGCTTTACAATCTCTGACTCTGTCTCAGTCTCTCTGTCTCTGGATTCTGATCTCTCCCATGCAACTCCCATTGCTTGAAAAAGTCATTCCCCTTCCACCTTCTGCCCACATTTATGCTGACACCTTCTTGGGTATACATACTCTCCATATAAGATTTAGATGCCAACATCTCCTTAATCACCAGCATTCTCATATCCTGTCACTGGTTCCTCAATTGTAGGAGATTTTGGACCAATTGAGACAAGTAGACTAGACCACAGCTGTAGAACTGTATAGAATTGTGTCTTCTCCAACTCCAAACACTAAAGCCCTATATAACTGTATTTGAAGTAAGAAAAAAATTGAGGTTACTTGGATCAATTGGAATTACATGAGAACATTATAGGGGTGCCTATTCCAATAGAATTACGGTCATAAGGAAAGACACAAGAGTCTCTCTTTCTCTATCCCTCTCCTCCTTCTTTTCCTTTTCCTCCTCTAACCCCTTCGTAGTAAGAAGGCTCCAACTGTACTGTTCAATATAATAGCCACCAGCCACACATGGCTGCTAAGACCACTTGGAGTGTATGGCTGATGTGACAGAGAAACCAGGTTTTTCCATTTAAATCAGTTATTCCCTTTAACTATTGTGCTGTATAGTACAGGACTAGTCAGCTCAAGCCAAGATTGAGCTCTGTGTGCAGGGACTCCCTCAACCGGGGTTCACCATGCACCATACAGGTTACTTTGCAGGCTTCCAGGAAGCCCATCATTTAGGATGCCACAGCTGCTTCTTTGGGAGAGAATACAGGATGCAGTGACTCCCACATGTTGTTAAGAGGGGCCCAGGCCAGAGAAGCTGGCAAAACACACACATAAAGGTGATAATGAGGCTCCATTTTTGCAGAAATTATGAAGTTGGATGGGTCTCCGTCTGCAATGAAACCCATCAGTGACCAGAGTTAATTGAAAACTTAAGACCCAATCCAATCACCCAGAATCCAATCACCCAGATTTTTGGCAGGTTCCAGGCTTTGCTGCTGGCTTCCTTCTGCTTCTCAACTCTACAAACCCTCAAGGGAGACTGCTTGTTGTGGGAGAACCTACAATAGCCACAAACCTAAAACCAGGGTCAAAGCAAATAGTTAGCACACTTGCTCATTCAGTGAAGGGCACACGTTCATTCCTGTCACTATATGAAGAGGAAGATTTTCCCAATCGGCAATTTCTAACAAATCCCCGGTGCATCTTCGTGAAGCAAAACAAACCTATCAAATGTTACACAGAAACCTCCCAAACCATAGGGAAAGGAGTAGTCTCATAATTCTATTGCATCCCTGGAAAGGTGAGTTTGCCTTTCTTAAAATCTCTTTCGGGAAAGGTATTCTGCAAAGGAAAGTGACAGATATCTGGAGACCACTTGGAGGACTGTGAAAACAAAATAACCAAGAAAGTGCACACTGTCATCAGGGAAAGAACCCAGAATGTCTGCACACGACCCAGTATCGCTTCTTTATTCCCCACACCACAATCAGCAACAGAAAAAGAAAATCACAAAGACTTTCCAGATACAGAAAGGAACCTTTGAATAAGCTTGCCAATAAAAAAAAAAAGCCAGATCCAAGAGCCCTACCATCTCATTCCATAATTTAATTTATAGGAAAGTCTAGAAAATAGGAAATAGAGAGATCGTACAGTGGGTATGGCACATGCCTTGCTATCAGTTGACTGGATTCAACCCTCAGCATCTCATTTGGTCCCCTGAACCCCACCAGAAATAAACACTAAGCGTAGAGTCAGAAGTAAGCCCTGACTATCTACAGGTGTGGCACAAACAAGCAAACAAATATCTAGAAAATAAAATCAATGGGGGGGGGGGAGAAGTGAGAGAATAAAAGGACATTTGAAAGCATTTGAGGTAACAGTTCTGCATCATGACAGACATCACAGTGGAATACTTCCAACAATCAGAATGAAGCACAAGCTTCACTTGAGTCAGTCAAATCAGAAAATAATTAGAGACGCAATAAACTCAGGACTGCAAGGGCCTAATCCAGTTCTAGAATAGAATCAGTTCTCGACAAACTCTGGAGAACAGATAGCAAATGTTTTCATGGAAACTTCTGGAAAAGAACTCTTATGGCTACCAGGGAAGCAAGTGAATACATGTTACATTTACTTTGCAGGCTTATCATCATCAGGAAACCCATCATTCAGGATGTGCTATTCTCAGCTAGAAAGATGAGTGAGAGGGGGTTGGAGCAGTGATGCAGTGGTAGGGAGTTTGCTTTGCATGCAGCTGAGCCAAGATAGACCACGGTTCAATCCCCTGGTGTCCCATATGGTCCCTCAAGCAGGAGTGAATTCTGAGCACATAGCCAGGAGTAACCCCTGAGCATCACCTGGTGTGGCCCAAAACAACAACAACAACAAAAACGAAAAAGAAAAGATGAGTGAAAAGATAAACAATGCTGATAAGATAAGCAATGTGCCCACCACTGACTTTTATGCACAATGTAACAGACATGGACTAGGATGACTTCGACCACCCTGCAGAGGAGAGGCCTCCCCAGGGATGTTTTGTCAAAGGAACAATAGCAGCCCTTCAAAAATCCACTGGTGTCCTACAGAACCAGCAGCCAGTACTCAAGGGTGTTGCTAAAGAAAGGAAGGATCCTGGGACATGCATATGGTCACCTAGGGGTCTTATCCTCCACAGACAAAGCCCAGATCCATGTCCCAGCTCCAGGAGAAGCAATTCCAGATTTGAGCAGGATCAAATTTGTGTTTTACACCAGCAGGTCCTAACTGGAGGGCACTTTGGCCATTTATCAAGAGTCCTGCCAGTAGTATCTTTCAACTCAGTAATTCCTGAGGAAATAATCAGAAATACGCCTCTAGATTTATCTACAGCACTGCTTACCACAACATTATTTATAATAGTCTGAGCCTGAAATAACTTACAGGCCCAATAAAAGGGGACTGTTAAATAAATTATGGTACAGCAAGTGATTAAATCATACACAGCCATTAAATTCCATCTTCCAAGTGTACAGAACGACAGGGGGCATGCCTCATGCTACAAAGTTAAGTTGCAAAAAAAAAAAAAAAAGCCGGATGTAAAAATACACATTAAGTATTCCCTAAACAAATATCCATTGATCGGCTCCCTTGTGCCGGGGGCACTATTCTAAGCACAGAGGGTTTAATGAAAAAGAAAACAGGCACGATTCCTGCACACATTTGAAGAGATTCTAGAGCCGGGGAGGACACAAAACATGTAAAAAATGGGATTCTACTTTCCAAGAGAGGTGCACAGGCAACCAACAAGAATCAAAGAGCAGTAAGTTGAATCTACAGTGTGATGAAAGGCTAAGAGGACTGGAGAAATTCAAGAGAAAAAAGGGCAGGGGAAGCAGTGAAATTTTAAGTAAGTGGTCAGGAAAGAATACACAGAGAAGGGGTTAAGGATTTGGTCTAAGCGGTCATATCTAGGACTCCCAGTCAGAGGAATCAGGACAGTGGTAGGCCTTAAAGAGGTCTGATGGAACAGACAGAGGATACTGAACAAATGGCAGGAGGCAGAGAATTGAGGGAAGATGGTGATCTGTAATGGGCCAACATTTAGCAGTAGGCCAGCTAGTGGGGATTCTTCCGGCGTTTCCCAAGCACCCTCAAGTGGACCTGTGTTTGTTTTATCATCAGTAAACAGAAGGTAGGAACTGGAGAGATAGTACAGCGGGTAGGGCACTTGCCTTGCATATAACCATCCTGGGTTCAATCCCAGATACCCCATATGATTCCCAGAGCTCTATAGGGAGCGATCCTTGAGTGAAGAGTTGGGAGTAAGTCCTGAGCACTTCTGGGTGTGGATAAAATAAACAAAATAAAGCAAGAAGGTCATTCAATCTCAGAGAAATTCAGAGTAGCTGTGACAGGGTGCTCTGCTCTCGGCTCAAAGCAGCAGAAGAACACAGAAGGGGGAAGAGATCTGATTAAAGAAGTCATGGAAAAGACAAAAAAAATTGCAAAGCACAAACCACACTTTGGAATAAAAGAAATACAACCCAATGCAAAAAAAAAAAAAAGCATAAACATACTCCCATCACCCCAGCACCAGAGTAATCCATATCTAACATGCTGCTAGATTTTCTTCTCACCCTTCCACCAATCTATACATCTAGTTATGCACGATGAAGTATTCACGAGAGAATGGGAATGGTGGGCCAGAAGAAGGCTTGGCTATCAAAAGACACAGGTCTGAGTATTTAAGGGTATACAATAACAGGAAGTAATCAAATGAAGATTAAGCTGGGTTCACTTTGGGAGGCAAAGGGTAAGGGTGAAGAATACAGAAGATTTCCGGAGAGGCACCTGCTACCCACCTTTCTAGGGACTCCAGGAATAGCAAGACCCTTAGTGGGAGGACTTGAGTAGAATTTGAGGTGTAGTGAACTTTGCAGCTCTGCCTGGTGCCATCTTGTCCCCTACCTTACATTGCTGCCTCCAAGTAGGGGTTTGGGTCACCCTAAAAAATGGAGGCGCCACAGGCCTGAGAGGCCAGGTTTCAAACAGCAACTCACCATGATATGGAGGGCCTCTCCCACAGTTATTTTCCCTGTTCAGAAACTCCTATAACAATCATGGTCATAGGCATCACTTCTCTGCCTTAACTGCACTCCCCTGCTATTTGTAGCAAGCATCCTACCATGAACTGGTCATCTTGGGCCTTATCTTTATAGTCTCTGGATGTTATCACCATGCCATTCTTTTACATCACACAAATGAGTTTAATCATTCTGTCTATCCATCTCCCTCTGCCTTATTTTGCTCAACACAATACTCATCATATCTATCCATACATAAGCATATTTCATGACTGCATAGTATTCCATTGTGTAGGATATAATTCCTCTGGACAAGAACTGGGTGCTAAAAGGAGATAAAATGACATGCATAATACCTCTTTAGTAATCATATTGCAAATCACAGTGTATCAATGGGGGAAAAAGGAAGATAAAGAGAGAGAAAGGGAAGAAGGAAAAGGAGTAGGAGGAAGAGGAGGAGGAGGAGGTCTGCCACAGAGACATGCAGGAGAAGGTAGGGCTAAGGGAAGGAGATAAACTGGGGACACTGCTAGTGGGAAATGTTCACTGGTGAAGGATATTAAACACTGTATGACTGAAACTCCATCATGAACACCTTTTTAACTATGGGGGGAAACGGTATTTTGAGCAACCTTGTAAACCATGGCGTTTAAGTAAAGTAACTTTCAAATATCTAAAAAAATAAAAAGAAACTCCTAACAGGCCCCACTCCAGGGAGAAAGAACTGTAGTTTCACAGCACCTGCTTTTTGCTCAACCCTTCCAAGGTCCCCACCCACCTCACCCTATTCACAAAAGAGAAGAATTCACACCATCTCCTCTGAAAATACAGTTCACCTGCTCTCCAGCATACACTGACAAGCTGCTGAGGGCTTTCTTTCTTTCCTTTGTATTAAACGAATAGAACACTCATCCATCCAGGGGACCCCTTCCATCTTTACTTCCACTCCACCCCCCAATACCCTCCAGGAATTACAGCTGTGTGTCCATGCCATTCATTCATTATTATTTTGTTGTAATTGCTCATTTGCTTTGTTCCTTCCATGCACATAGAGATGAGCTCATCCAATACATTTTCTTTCCTCTGTCTGATGGAGTTAATTTTGCCTAATTCCCTCAAAGCTTTTCATTTGGCAACAGCGCACACAATTTCCTCTTTTCACAGAACGGGTAGTACTATAAGGTATACCTCCCATCTTCTTTATCTCCTCATCTCTCCATGAAAACAGATTTTTCAGTTTGAATTAATTTTCTTTTTTGGTTCTGTTTTATTGTTTTGGTTTTGGTTTTGCATGTTTTGTCCTTTCCCACACAGTTAAGAAGCTCCATACATGGTACTAAGAAGCTTCCATACATGGTACCCTACAGTTCAACCCCACTCATCTGTCTGAGTTGGTGCTCAGCAAATGCTTGGGGACAATATTCAACACCCAATATTCGTCCATTTCCCAAGCCACAGGGTCACTGGGATGGGACACTGTGCCCCCCCCCCCCATACCACAAAAAGTCAAAGTCAAACCAGAAGGATGGGCTTTCTTGAAAGATAGTGGGCAGGGAGCAGGGGTAGGGGAATACAAGGCGACTGGGTGAAATTGTCCTTTGAACATGGCTGACTAGACCACCAAATTTGCATGCTGATCAGTCAGGGCCCAAAGCAGCTTCCTGGTATACCACTGGGCTCTCATCTCGGGCTTAATGTTTACCATTTAGGTTTCTGTTGTTTTTAGTTATTTACATTTTATTATTATTCTTTTATTTTGTTTTTTGTTTTTGTTTTTGTTTTTGTTTTTTATTTGAGCCAAAAGTGGCTGTGCTCAGGAATAACTCCTAAAGGGATTTGGAGGATGTGTTAGCAGATATGAAACTCTGGTCTTGTGCAGGGCAACCATCTTACTGTTTTGCTGTCTCTTTAGCTCCCTTGTAATCTTAAAATGCTGGATTGAAAGGATGGCACTAATGGAAGGGGCAAATGCTTCACCATGTATAAGGCCTGACATTCAACCCCTGGTTCCCCAGTCAAGTTTTGGATAAGAAATGTAAAGCAAATCTGTTCTTATTGTAGGCCCAGCCCACTCAGTTCCCCAAGGGACCCTCCCCGCACAGCTCCCAAAGTATGTCCTTGTGCAATTCCCCTGTACAGTAGCCCTGGAACAGGCTATAGCATGAGCCTGGAACTCAGCTCTACTGGAAACCCCACAGCCCAACTCACCAGCACTCAGCGTCGTGAACTCCAGAAAACGGTATTCATAGGATACATCGATCTTGGTCTCCACGTGTGGCCTCTTCAAAGTTGAATAGATATTTCCAGGCCGTTTGTCATCGCGTTTCTCTAACTTGTTCAGTCCACAACCCATTTCAGCAACTGCCAGCATAAGGGAAAAGGGGAAAGCTGGGTGATTTTTTTTTCCTCTGAGATTTTTGTTGTTTTTTTTTTCAGCACCATGGTAGAAAAGACCCCTGTAATATACCCGAAGAGCACATCAGAGGCCTTGACATTTATGAAATCTGGAAGATAATTTAATATCTGACCTGAGCATCAAGGGAATCCCTGTGCGGTACCCAGGTTGGTCCCACTTTCTATTCCAATACCATGGCCGGCCAGCCTGCAATTTTTCCCTGAATCAAAAGTATAGTTGCTTTTTATCTTTGTTTCCCCTCACTACAAAAAATAATACCTTGGCTTCAATCTCATAGATGTACATGATTAAAAGATGGGTTCTAAAAGCTGTGGGGTGCATTACATTGTGATCCCTCCAAAAAACCCGAGTAGGTCATTGGCATCGTGGTTCCTAAGAGAGAATAATACGAGGCTGCTACAATTTCCAAACTCGAAAGTCCTCTCTGCCCTCCACAGTAATTATTTAGACAAAAAATCTGTATTCATAAAACATCTCTCAGAGTAGATAGTAGTATTTGTATAGGCCTTGTCTAAAAGTCCTGCTTTTGTTCTTTTTTTTTTCAACAAACTCTGGGAAATAATAGTATGCTCCCACGCTCTTCAAGAATCACTTCAGATCAAAATGAAAATGGCCTGAACACTAAATGGCAGGGCTGGAGGAATTGGATGCAACCACCTATGGGAGCAGAGGAAGATGGGTAGTTCGAGCAGGAAAAGAAAGTGGAGAAAGGTTCAAGCAGTGTGCATGTATCAATGAATGAGCTTCCTTCCTCATTAGGCCAAACCATGGAGGATTTCTGTCTGCTTTCTCACAACATTCATGAAATGACTTCCTCTACTACCTGAACTTCAGTGGGGAGCACACCATGGGTGCACTGAGCAACAGCAATATTTCCCTCCCCTCCTGAGTGCTGCTGCTGCCACCCAAACCTATTCCACAGAAATATTAACCAGCCAAGAACATCTTCAACAGAAACACGGTGACCGCTTCCTCTCAGAGATAAGAATTTCCTTTTGTTCACCTATTGACAAGACGCCCAGCTTCCTAAGGCAATTGGCAAGCTCTAGAGAAACATAATGAACCTCCAAAATGTGTGTGTGTGTGTGTGTGTGTGTGTGTGTGTCAGGGGAAAGAATGACAAGCAGGTAATACTTTTTGGCTTCCTAGAGCAATTTAGCAGCTCTAAAAATATATAATGAAGTTCCAAAAAGCCAGAGTTGTGTGTGCAAGAGATGGGGGTGGGGGCAGGAAAGACAACCAAGCAATACTTTGCAGTAATTAAAAAAAGTCTAGAAGGATGGATGAGAACAGGAAGGCTTACTTTTGCTTTAATAAGGGAACATTAGTGTCCAAAGGGCTGGAGCAGGCAAGATTTATGTGCTATTTCCATGAACTGACTCCCTGTAAAATACTTAGTTGTTCTTCATAAAGAATAGCTGATATGCCAGAAGCTATGTGTTTAAGCAAGCTGACTGGTACCCAAGGGGCAAAGCAGAAAAGCAGTGGACAGGAAGGCTCCTAGATGCCGGGGGGTTGGTGGGGGTTGGTACTAGTAACCAGAAGAACTCTCTCCCTGACAGAATTGAACTGGAAATAGCCCAAATACTCTTCAAGTCACTTACCCATGTGCCATCCTATAAAGACTAAATGTCTGAGACAGCCAAGAATAAAAAATAAAAAGATTCCTCAAGAATATTTTTGTTCTTTTAGGTAAATTCTCACATTAGAGGTTGATGCTATTGAAGTTTGATCATTCAGTCTCTCTTTAGAAACTAATGATACCTCAAGGGAAGGGCAACCAACTTAGCTGCAGTTACCCACTATCATTTTAGTTAGATTTCATCTGTAACAGACTGTTTCCTTGACACAAAGGAAAAATTGGAAAGATTCAGATATGATTGAGTAGAGGGAACCAAGAAACATTAGGAAAACACTCCCCAGTGTGCAACTTCAGCTGAAGGTTTCAATCAGACTGTCCCCAAAGTGAAGTCTCTGTCTAAATTCACCCTAAGGACGTTGCATTTATCTTCCTAGACATGATGAGGCTCTGGACAATTCATTGATGTTCTCAGATGCAGGAAAGGCAAACAGTATGGCTTCAGTGACACTGTATCCTACAGTCTGTGTGTCCTAGAGTGCTTCAACTATAGGGATTCTGTCTTTGGAGAGGAAAAAGTCCTGGTTGAGCAACTGCTCTCTAAATATTTAATGAACAACAAGCAGAATTTGTTTCATTTACATAGAAAATGGACTCTGGGCACCTGGTCGGGCAGCTACAGAACAGAATAGAGCCAGGGTCACTGCACAGAACCAGGTAGGCATCACCAAAGATGAAAGTGTGGGAATATTAGAAATGTTTGCTAAACTATCCCACAGTGAATAAAACATCTCCTGGGATTAGTGCAAGAAACCCAAACAAAGTATAAACAATGCTGGATAACTTCAACAGGAAATGAAGAGTGTACCAATCAACCAGTCTACAAAGAGAGCTCCCTAGTAGTTAAGGGGCACAAACAGTGGTCTGGAAAGACTCACTCCCATTCAGCAAAGGCACAAGGGGGAAGCAGTGGCAGAACACCACCACACTTCGTGATCAAAGATAGCAGCTCTGAAGACTCAACCAATACTAACCAGATATATCACCTTTCAGAGAAGAACTTTAAAATGGAAATATGGAGGATGCTTAATGAGGTCAAAGTAAGAAAGGAATGGACAGCCAGTATACTTGAAAGCAGAAATTACAAAACTGCAAGCAGAAATGACCAAACTAAAATATTTGTAAATGGAATGAAAAACTAACTGGAAGATCTCAGCATAAGAGTAATAATAGCTGAGAACAAAATCAGTGAACTCCAAGTTGCAGAAAACCTCAAAACAAAAGCAGGAGATGGAAAAATATTCAACAGTCAGGGAAGCTCCATAATGAATTAAAAAAAAATAATGCAAAGAATCACTGGAGTCCCAGAAACCCAATAAAGCAATTTTGATGAAACAACTTTAGTTAAAGAAATCATCACTGAGAAGTTTCCATGATTAAAGAGAACAAACACCAAAATTAAAGAGGCCTAAAGATGGCCAGCTAAAAGAGAAACAAACAAACAAACAAACAAAGATTCCAAGACACAGCATAATCAGAAAACATAGAATAGCTTAGTATAGAAAGCACAGAAAGATAAGGAATACTGAAAGTAGTAAGATCATGAAGCAAATTACATAGAAAGGAGCATACTAAAGACATATAGCAGACCTATCAAATGAGACCATGCAAGTCCAAAAACAATGAATAGTAGGATATAGAAAGCAAACTTAAGGAAGTGAATGCCTCACCAAGAAACCTTCACCCAGCCAGATTCATATTTAGATATGAAAAAAACAATCAAAACTTATGGATTAAAAAAAAGCTCAGGATTTTCATGAACTCAAAATAATCAAAACAAGAATGAAAGGAGCTGTTTTAAGACTAATCTCATAAATATGCCAAACTTCTACAAAAAAAATGGCACAAAACTCCATAATAATATCACTTAACATTAATGGCCTAAAGGCACTGATTAAAAGACACAGAGTTACTGGATGAATTAGAAAATTGCATCCAACCTTCTGCCACCTATAAAAAATATATCTGAGCAGTAAGAACAAAAGAGAAGACTGAAAGTCAATAATTAGAAAACAATATTGCAAGCAAATAATTCTCATAAAAAGGTGGGGTGGTCATACCATATCAGATAACATAGACTTCTGTTTTTGTAAGCCATAATCCAACATGCTGAGTGTTATTTCTTAATAATCAAGGGACATGTATATCAGAAAGAACTCACACTACTAGACACATGTGCACTTAAAAGAGAGACCAGAGGGCCCGGAGAGATAGCACAGCGGCGTTTGCCTTGCAAGCAGCCGATCCAGGACCAAAGGTGGTTGGTTCGAATCCCGGTGTCCCATATGGTCCCCCGTGCCTGCCAGGAGCTATTTCTGAGCAGACAGCCAGGAGTAACCCCTGAGCACCGCTGGGTGTGGCCCAAAAACCAAAAAAAAAAAAAAAAAAAAAAGAGAGACCAGAAAAATAATTTAACTAACAAAATAATTTCCTAACAAACTTGAAGACTTCAATATCAATACAACAATAGAGACTTCAACACTGTTCTATCAGCCCTTGATAAGTTAACTAGACTAAAACTAACTAGGAAATAATGAAGTTGAAGGAAGAAATAGATAAGAGGGGGATAGTGTATATACATATGCTATATATGTATATATGTAGACATACATGGTTTTTAATTCCCCAAAAGAAGAATACACGGTCTTCTTCAATGTATACATGACAGTCTCCAATATAGACCACATACTGGGCACCAAAACATACCTCCATAAAATCAAGAGGATGCAAATAATTTCAACCATCTTCTCAGACCATAATGCCCTGAAAATAGATGTTAATCACAAACAGAAATGGAGAAGTAACTCAAACACGTGGAAATTAAACAGGTCACTACTGAATACAGAGAAAACATCAAAATTTCTGGAAGCAAATAAGAATAAGGAAACAAACTACCAGAATATGTATGATATAGCAACACAGTGTTGAGCTAGTTCTTTGAAAAATTAAACCAAGATTGATAAACCACTGGTAAGATTCACAAAAAAAGAAAAAGAGAGAACCCTAATTAACTGAATTAGAAATGAAAAGGAAGGGGCCTGAGTGATAGCACAGCAGTAGGGGCATTTGCCTTGCATGTGGCTAACAGAGGACTGACTCCAGTTTGATTCCTGGCATCCCATATGGTCCCCTAAGCCTGTCAGGAGTAATTTATGAGCACAGAGCCAGGAGTAACTTCTGAGCACCACTGGGTGTGACCTCAAAACAAAAACAAACAAAATAAAGAAAAAAAAGGGAGATATCATAGAACAGATACCATAGAAATTCAAAGGATCATCAGAGATTATTTTAAAAATCTCTATGCCACCAAAAGAGAATCTAAAAGAAATGGATAAATTCTTGGACTCTGATAATTTCCTAAGACTAAAGCAGGAAGATATGGAATACCTGAATAGACACTGAGAAAAATTTTGAGAAAAAAATTATTGAGGAAATAAAAATGATCAAAATTCTGCCCAAAATTTCATGCCCAGATAGATTCACCAATAGTTCCTTAAAACCTATAAAAAAGAGCTATTGTTGATTCTTTTAAGATTATTTGAGGAAATCTAAGAAACAGAAACCCTCCCAAACAGTTTCTCTGAAGCAAATTTAAACCTGCTCCCAAAAACAGACACAGCACAAAAATGTAGATGTATATAGACTGTTACCCTGATGAATATATTGGTGCAAATATTCTTAACAAAGTACTAACAAACAGAACCCAATAACTAATCCAAAAAATTATATACCATGACCAAGTGGGATTCATTACTGGGATGCCACATGGTTTAACATATACAAGTAATAAACATAATATATGATATCAATACAAGAAAAAAATCTGATCATATCAATAGATGAGAGAAAGCATTTGACAAGATCCAGCACCCATTATTTTAAAAACTTCTCAATAAAATGGGAACTGAAGGAATTTTCCTAAATATAGCCAAAGCTATTTACCACATGCTTACAGTAAACATTAAACAAACAGTAAACAGTAAACAAACCACCTATGATTCCCCCCTGAGCACTGTTTGGAGTGGTCTCTAAGCAGAGTCAGGAGTAAGACTTAAACATTGCTAGATGTAGAGTGTTGAATTAAATAATTAATGATGGATCTGGATGGAGGTGAATGGATGGATAAGAATGGAGGCCTGGGGCCGGGCGGTGGCGCTAAAGGTAAGGTGCCTGCCTTGCCTGCGCTATCCTTGGACGGACCGCGGTTCGATCCCCCGGTGTCCCATATGGTCCCCCAAGCCAGGAGCAACTTCTGAGCGCATAGCCAGGAGTAACCCCTGAGCGTTACCGGGTGTGGCCCAAAAACCAAAAAAAAAAAAAAAGAATGGAGGCCTATGTTCTTAGGCCCCGGCCACGTGGCTTCATCCCCCATCAGCCGGTGGGTCTGGGGTCCAGGAAAGCGAAGGGTATTAAACTCACTCACAGGCAGGCATCAGAAAGCATCAGCTTTATTCATGCCCTATCCACCTTATAAGCATTCAGCCATTCTTAGCTAGCCCTGCCTCTTAACTCCTTTCAGCCATCTTCCCTTTGGGCTCCATCCTGGCCAAAGACCAGAAGCACGCAAGAGCCAGCCAAAAGCCCTAAAGGGTGGAAGGTGAGGCTTCAGTAGACCATTCTTCACACACACACACACACACGCACGCACACACACACACACACACACACACACACACACACACCTTAACACATGCAAGACTAATATTGAACCCAAAATTGGGTAGCACAACTTGTCCAAAGTGATATAAAATTGACTATCACATTCTCCTTTTTTGGCACTTAACTACCTGCAAGGCAGTTCTGAATGCTGTAATACCAAAACAAAACAAAACAAAACACAAGACTCTGGGACCAGAGAGATAGCACAGCAGTAGAGCGTTTGCCTTGCATGCAGCCAATCCAGGACAAATGGTGGTTCGAATCCCGGCATCCCACATGGTCCCCCCTGCCTGCCATAAGCAATTTCTGAGCGCAGAGCCAGGAGGAACCCCTGAGCACTGCTGGGTGTGACCCCAAAATAAAAGGCACTAAATAAGCATGCAAATAAGTAAGTAAATAAGTAAGCCCTTTCTTATGAACTGGCTCTTCAGGAGCAAAGCAATGAACTTAATGTTAAGTTTAATTACTAAAGAAAATCTAATAAGAACAAATAAGGGAAGTATAGACAGGGAGAGTGTTTTGGGAGACAGGGAAACTGAGGTAGGCCTCAACTGCAAAGTCCTGCAGATAAAAGCAAGCAGGGCTCATGGGATGGGGGAAAAAAATCATGTTCCAGCCAGGAAGTAGCAAGAGCAAATAGGCTGGAATATTCCAAAAGTCTCCTGAAATGATGGACCAAGGGCTGAAATCAGGCAGGACTCCATCTTTGCCCTGAGAGGAGAGCCCCTACAGGCCTTGGGGCCCAGAGCAGACAAGAATCTCTCTGGTCATGAATGACGATGGAAGTGGGGAGACCAGATGAGCAAGAGTGGAGAACAAGTAGATTCAATTCTGGTAAAAAAAAAAAAAAAAAAAAAAGGACTTGCTGATGACTTAGAAAAGGAGGACATCAGAAGTGCCTGAGACTTTGGAAAAGAACAACTGGGGGTGGAAGTGATTTCTGTCCAAGGAGGAGGAGATATAGAAAGACCTCCTGGTGAGAAAGGGGGTGCTTGTTTCAAGAGAGAAAAAAATCTAACCATGTTGAGGTGTGGGGAGGACAGCTGACTCAGAGTCTGTGAGAACACCCATCCTACACAACAGCAAATTTCTCCCATGCTCCAGTCCCCTTTCCCTTTCCAGCCTCGAAGAATCCCCCACAACACCCGGTTCCCAAGTATATGCACAATAAATTCCTATTCCCAGGAATATCCAGAAGCAGGAAAGATGCTTCATCTTTGAAGGGGCCTCAAGAATAGCTGAGTTCTTGCCAAACAGAAAAGTTCCAAGTTCTTCATCACAGCATAGCAATCAGGTGTGGAGTGAGGTGGGTACAGAACTCTGGTACAGACAGATTTAAACCCAGGTTTAAATCTGGGTATGACCACTTCTGAGATGTGTGTCCTTCAGAACCCTACCCTATCTCCTTTATAGTTCTCAACTGTAAAAAACATGCACATAAACAGAGAGATACCTGCTGAATCTACGTGAAGGGTCTGAACTAAAAGCTTAATATTTAACTATCAGAAGAGAGTTACATTAATTAAAAAGTAATGTGAATATTAAGCTACCATTATTGGTTATTATTATTACTAATTATTGTATTACTTGTTGCCAATTATATGTAAAAATTCCTTCTAATCTACCTACAACCTACCTACCAACCTTTGCAATTCCTGAAAAGGAAATTTAAATTGTGTTTTAAGACCTTAGAAAAATCCAAAATGTCTCTCTAAAATCAAAAAAACGTGCTTAAATAGTCTGATTTTTAATATTTTTACTTCCAAAATTTGTCACCAGTGACATGGTCACATTCATTAACCAAAGTCTGATTTAAACTAATCTCCTCTTAGCTGACTTGAGTGGATAAGGTCGATTGCAATAATTTTCTAAATTGGCTGAATTTAGAGCACTCTGGCAGCCAGACTATAAAACCTGTAGGATTCTTCAGGAAGCATTTCCTGTGGTGAAAAACAAAGTCGGGGGTTTTAACACACACCCCCTTCCACAACTCACACTCCTCCTGGCAAAGAATTCAAGTTAGCGATCAATGGATCTGCCGAGGGAACAACTGCACAGAACATTTTCAGGTTAAGAGCCAAAGAAAGGTGTCAGTGAGGTACAACTGGTTTCCTCCTGGAAGAGCAGAAAATCTAGCTGCATCATCAGGAGGTAGCCTAGGAGAGGGTCAGCATTGAACAGGCATGATACAGCTGACACCAACCTTGCAATTCTGACTCTTGAATTCCCTGCTGACACTGGAGGGTTGGCGGTCTTCTCCTCTGACCCCAATTTCTGGGGCACTCTTAGATACCGGAGAGGCAAGCCAGACTCAGGAAATCCCCCAAAGGAAGCCTTCAAGTACCCCACATGGTGTCTCCTCTATCTCAGTCTTGGCAGGTCGCCATCAGACATAGAATGTGACCTGATTTTCTAGTTCTTTGGTTTTAGCCTGCTGAGAATAATTTTTTTCTTCCTGAATTCAGCCCAGGTAGGGAGTAAGTCACACAAATGCATATTTAAAAGCTGAGCCAAATTTTTATATTGGAGAGCCAGGAATTAACAGGGCTCAAGCAGTGGCCATGGCTGGCCTTCTGAACCAACCTTTGCTGAGAAAGCCTCTTAATAAGATAGGCAATGATAATAACAAGAGTCCCTTCAGGGGAGGAGGAAGGCCCAGGAGAAAAGGCAAACGCAAATGTATGTCAAAATCAGAATATGAATGAGAGGAAAGACACACACGCACGCGCGTGCGCGCACACACACACATACACATACACACACACACACACACACACACACACACACACACACACACACACCCTTAAAAGGTAACTATACAGAAATGCCTGGCTAAATTTCTCTCTTTGTCAGTGAAAAATAACCTAGGCTTAAGCCAAGTATGTTACCCATCCTTGAACAGAAGGAAAAAAGCAATGCTTACTAAATGAAGGCTCTCAAACACAACGTCCAATTCGATAGTAAGAATCACACACATGGTGAGTTATAAGCACCTGACACGTGGTTAGTTAGGAAAATAGGGGAACTGAATTTCAACTTATTTCATTTGAATTCATCGCCATTTAAATGTAAATAGCCACATGGAACTAGTGGACAACTCAGAGATAGCCACTCAAACCAAGCAGCTGGCAGAGTCTTTCTTCTCCTACTGCTCAGTGACAATCATAATCAGCCCGTGCTGTCTTCAATTGTCACCAATCTCAGGACCTCTCTGCAGGCTCCAACAGGAAAAGGAAAGAAGACTAAGGAAAGAGCTTCTGGGCAGTGTCATTTTGAGCAACTTGATTCTGATATGGAGCCCACATTTTTAGTGCACCAGAGCTTTATGTATTTGTAAATCTGTGCTTGCAGAGCGAATCGGCATTTGCAAAACTAGATCCACCTAGACTCTCCCCTTTGTGTATAGGAAAGAGGGCATTGTGCCCTCAGGGCGATTGATTTAACCTTGCTAGGCCTTAGTTTTCTCAACCTATAGTACAATAACAAAAGGCCTCTTCTGGGGCCAACAGATAGTACAGGGGTTGCATAGCGTGTTCTTACTGCATCTAGACCCAGTTCAATTCCTAATACTGGCCTGATCATCAGGAGATATGTCCTTCATCCCCCCAAATAGAATCCTATTTTATAGAATTAAATGCATAAACTTTAGGGAAATGACTCACAATGCCTAGCCAACAGTATGCAAGGGGTAGCTCTAAGTATTTCATTCAGGGCAATGGAAAAAGTCTGCAATAAAATAGGAACAGAGTTTTTCCAGTGTCAAGTTCATAGTCTCATAGTCATAGTAAAATTTTTTTTCTTTTTCTTTTTTTTTGGGGGGGGGGGGAGGAGAGGTCACACCTGGTGGCGCTCAGAAATCACTCCTGGCAGGCTCAGGAACAATATAGGATGCTGGGATTCGAACCACAGTCCATCCTGGATCAGCTGCTTGCAAGGCAAATGCCCTACTGCTGTGCTATCTCTCCAGCCTCAGTAAATTTTCCTAATGTCAAATGTCCTGAACACATTTCTTAGGCCTCTAAGAAAACACATCTTAGAGCCCTGACATCTGGCCCGCTCTCAACCTCATCTTGTTCAATACTTTTGTGGCAGGCACTGTCTTCTCCTGGAGGAGGAGAAAAGTCCGTAAGCAGAGCAGGGAAGAAGGACCAGGGGACAAACCCATTTTTGTCAGCCAGGACAATCAGAGATGCGCTGACAGATTCTGCTTTTCACCGACAATTCCAATCACTTAAACAGGAAAGCTGTTCTCTGAGCCTTCAAAAAGCCAAACCTCACAAAACAAACACCCAATTCAAAAAAGACTTTTCCCATGTTGATGAAATGCATCAGTACTCCCTACCCAGTTCCCATCAACCAGACCACAAGCTGAAATCCCCCAAAGGGGTCTGAAATGGGAGTTTAGAGGAATTCTACGGAGTTTCGGGTTATTTTTCTTTACAAAGGAAGCACTTAGTCAAATCTTCTTTCACAACTATGGTACATTCCCCTGCAGAATTCCCTTCTCTGAAGATCTCTAAAAATAAAATATTTGGCTGATATCTGCAATGATTTAAATGCAAACACATTTACTTCCAGAGTCAGGGATTTCTCATGGCTCAGGCACCTAGAAAGTATGCAGCAGGTTGGTTCAGGTGCTTCCATCTCTGGGTTCCCTCTGGGCACAGAAGAATAATCGTCAAACCCAGATCTTGACTTGGCCAGAGAAAAAGAGTGTGGTTGTCTCTGGCATTCCAGATTCTATGTTTTCATGGGTGGGAGTGTAAAATGATATGACATGTTGGCAGAAGAGCTGTTTCTTATAAGGTTCACATACCCTTCTCTGACCCAACAATCCCACTTTTGGTATTTCTTTACCCAGGAGAAAGGAGAACAGATGTCCCTATGAAGACACAGCACAAAAATGCAGCTATAGTCACAATATCCCTCTCCTCATCCAAATCAGGAATAACCCATGTGTCCATCAGCAGGGAATTATATAAACAAACGGTGGTCTAGACATAGCCTGGAATCCAACTCAGCAACAAAAGAAGTCAAAATTGCTGATCTGTTCAACATGGACAAGTTTGAAAGAAGCTTTGCAGGACTATGTAGAAGTTCAAGGACAGGCTTAAACTGACTTAAGATGATGGACAATCGGAACTGGGGTTGCCACTGAAAGGGCAAAAATAGAAGCTGAATGAGTCTAAGGGATAAAGGAACTTTCTGGTACTATTCTCTGTCTTGATAAAGATAACTAGGGTTACACAGGTGCAGCTGTCATAACATTATGCAAAAGATATGCTCTAGCTCTGTGCATTTCACTGTATATATATGTATATATATATATATATATATAAATCTCTCCTCAACACAATCATGATCATACATTAAACTCTAAATTAAAAATATCTACTAAAATATACCCATGCCTGTAATTTACTTTTAAATGCATGAAACAAGTTGGATTGACACAGGGGAGAATACTGCATACATGTAATTAAGCCAACAGGGCAAAAGTAAAGACTCTATGTTTGCTACTCGAGGTAGGAACGTGACTGTTTTTGTAACTTTTCTGGGGTTTTGTGTGTGTGTGTGTGTGTGTGTGTGTGTGTGTGTGTGTGGTTTTTGGGTCACACCCGGCAGCACTCAGGGGTCATTCCTGGCTCCATGCTCAGAAATTGCTCCTGGCAGGCACAGGGGACCATATGGGACGCCGGGATTCGAACCGATGACCTCCTGCATGAAAGGCAAACACCTTACCTCCATGCTATCTCTCCAGCCCCAACTTTTCTGTTTTTAAAAATAAAATAGACTCCCGGTGCCTGCTTCCTCACCAAGTTAGGTGTTTATTTGGCAGCACAGACATATGCATCCCAAGTCATGGATGCTCACAATTTCAATTTTGCTGAAAAGTGAAGAGTGGAAGAACACAAGTAGCTTTACAGGAACTCGCATCACTCATGCCAAAGATTTTCTGCCTGTTTCCCTACAGACAAAGCAGTGATTTGAATGGAAGCCAAGAATTCCTGCTCATGAGGGAAAGGAAAAAAAAAAAAACCTCACTGACTTGTACTCCCAATTTATTCTCTTTCAATTCCTGTACCCAATCTATTAGGTAACTGCACCACATTCCAACTTCCATTGGCCTCATGTCCAGGCAGCCAAAAACCAAAGAAATACCAGCCTAGCAGTTTGACAGATAAATGTAACCAGATTATGATGATGCCCAGGAACTGGGACCAGAATTGCTCTGGAGGCGGATCAGAAACCCCACAGAAAGCAAAAGAGAACTCAGAGCTCTTGTGAGGTTAGAGTGATTTCATTGAGGTTAGCAGACCTCCAAAAAGTCCCGACCAGCTTGTTGCTTAATTCCTCTGTGAACTTTGGTGCCATCTGGGCTCACTTGAACTTCACTGGGAATCAGAGGTACAAATGAAGAATCCGCTGCACCCAAGTGGGGTGCGGTGGTAGGCCCTCCCCACTGACCCCGAGGTCACTCACATGACGCCTTCCTGGCAGAGCCCTGTTTATCCTAAAATGACACACGATGGCAAAGAC
The DNA here is from genome assembly GCF_024139225.1 of Suncus etruscus. Classification (NCBI taxonomy): domain Eukaryota; kingdom Metazoa; phylum Chordata; class Mammalia; order Eulipotyphla; family Soricidae; genus Suncus; species Suncus etruscus. The sequence continues at coordinate 24,082,203 of NC_064867.1, read as the reverse complement.
TGGAAGATGCCTGCGCCTGACTGCCAGCCCAGCATCTGAAAACAGCTGTACCAATTACAAGAAGAGACTGCCGTGGATGCCAGGGCAGCCGAAGACAGGGACACGTGCCAGAAAAAAAATTTTAATACTTTTTGTTGGTTTTTAAGCCCCCTAACAGGCAGAAGACTCGTTGACACCATGGTGCACCACCTAGCATGCTAGTATACTGTGCAGGAGAGAGAGAGCTAGCAGCAGTAGGGCACGCGACCGCCCACCAGGGTTTAGAACCTTTTGGCCTGCACTGGGTTTTTATGTCCAAGAGCAGCAATTTCTAGGTGAAGGGTGTGTGTGTGTGTGTGTGTGTGTGTGTGTGTGTGTGTGTGTGTGTGTGTGTGTGTGTGTGTGTGTGTGTGTTTGGGTTAGGGCTGCAAGTGGGTTAGGGCTGCAAGCAGGGGAGTTTGTGTTGTGTTGTGTTGTGTGTGTATGTGTGTATGTGTGTGTGTGTATGTGTGTTTGAGTTAGGGCTGCAAGCAGGGGAGTTTGTGTTGTGTTGTGTGTGTGTGTGTGTTTGGGTTAGGGCTGCAAGCAGGGGAGTTTGTGTTGTGTTGTGTGTGTGTGTGTGTGTGTGTGTGTGTGTGTGTGTGTGTGTTTGGGTTAGGGCTGCAAGTGGGTTAGGGCTGCAAGCAGGGGGGAGGGGAAAAGCCAAGGAAACCCCCTTAGGAAAAGGGAGATGCTGGTGTTTGTTTTATTCCCTTCCAGTTCCTCTCTGCCTCCCCAGGAGTCTCTGGGCCCTCCATCAGCTGCGATGATGCTTCCTGGGTCTGCTCCCACCCATTCGGCCTCGGTGCCCTGCACCCCGGGGAGGAAACAGCCCACCTCCTGGGGGAGCATGAAGAGGGGTAGTGCACAGGCTAGCCCAGCGCACCAGCACCCCAAGAAACCCAGACCCCAAACCAGAGCCAGATCCTGCCTCTTCCCCGGATCAGGGCGGGGATCTCCACAGCGGCGTCCTGAACCCACCTGTAGCCTACAAGCTCCCCCTCTGCTTCTTCCCTAGGAGCCCCAGAGCCTGCAGCTCGCAAGTCCCCCCAAATCCCATGCATCCTTCAGAGCGCTCCAGGAATATATACACACACATAAATATAGTATAGAATATATATTACATAACATTTATTCTATATAATAAATATATATTTGTTTTATATAGTCATTTAATTTATGCATTTATATTTATTATATATTTATTTTATATATTATTATATATTTACTTATTATGCATATATATTTATTTTACATATCTATATCTATTTATTTATATATTTTTTCTTTTCAAAAAAGTTGCCCCAACACTGCAGAGGTCCCCCCAAAAAAGACCAACCTGCCCCGGGCGGGACGGTGAAGCCCTAAGAAAAAAAATGGGGGGCTCTGCCTGGTAACCCCCCCAGCACCCTTTTAAAGCACCCCCCAAGGTTTTTTCCTGCAACTAGCAGGAAAACACCCCCACCGATGGAGCGCCCATGTGCTCCCTCCCGTACCTGCTGGCACCCCTGAGCTCCTCCGCCGACCGACCGACCGACTTACCCTTTTGGGGGTTCTCGGCAAGGGCTCCCCAAGACAGAGACCAGACGAGGAGAGATGAGGCGAGAAGGCGAGCACTGTCCCGGGAGGAAAGTTTGTGCCATGCAGCGTGGGTGCTGGAGCCAGGGGGGTGCCGGGGGGTCGGTCCTTCCAGCAGCGGGTGCACCTACCGTCCGTCTGTCTGTCTGTCTGTCCGCCTGTCCGTCCCTGGGCGGCCGCGCTCCCGTGCGCTGCGCCCTGCGCCCTGCGCCCCGCGCGCTCCGGCTCCTTCTCCAGCCCCGCCGCGCCCCCGCCAACGCCGCGCGTCCGCCCGCTAGCTACACTTCCTCTTCCTCTGAACTCATGTGCCAAATATGCTGCGCTGCAATCTTCGGGCCCCCCCCTCCCTGACAGCCGCCGAGCCAGCCAGCCAGCCAGCCAGCCTGCCTCTGAGCCCGCCCCCCGAGCCCCGCGCCCCACCACCTGCGCCCTGAGCGCGCGCGACCTCTCCACTCCATCCCCATCCCACCCCAACTCGCCTCCCTGAACCCCACCCTCACCCAAGATCCCTCTGCTATCTTGAGCTATTTATCCTCCAAAATCTTCTGCAAGGGTGGTTGGTTGGTTGGTTGGTTAACTGGTTGGTTGGTTGGTTGGTTGGTTGGTTGGTTGGTTGGTTGGTTGGTTGGTTGGTTGGAAGGTACTGGGTGTCATGCGGGGTGGGGTTCTCCATTCCACAGGTGGACCCAGCCTGAGTCAGTCCTTGGTGATGCCAACGTTATTGGGGGGAACAACAACAAGTGGGGCTCTGGAGGCTTAAGGGGACGGGAATAAAGCTCATATCTCTAGTTCATTCACTTGGGGGGTCCAGAGGTTTTGGAGAAGCCCCACCCCAACCTCCTGTCCTGGAACTTTAGATTGATCAGGAAGAAAGTTCTAGGATGAAAAGTAGTCTAAATCTGTTGGGGCCAGATAAGTGGCGCAGTGGTAGGGTGTTTGCCTTGCATATGACCCCCCCCCCAATATGGTCCCATATGGTCCCCCCAAGCTAGGAGCGATTTCCGAATTCATAGCCAGGAGTAAACTCCTGACCGGGTGTGGCCCAAAAAAATCATAAAAAGAAAGAAAAGGAAAGAAGGAAGGAAGGAAGGAAGGAAGGAAGGAAGGAAGGAAGGAAGGAAGGAAGGAAGGAAGGAAGGAAGGAAGGAAGGAAGGAAGGAAGGAAGGAAGGAAGGAAGGAAAAACTAATTTGGGATCTATTCATAAAACGAAGGTGGGAGGCTGGGAGCTGGATTCTAAGAGATTTATCTGGAATTACTTTTGTGTTTGTTGGTTCTTGAGTCACAGACAGTGGTGCCCAGGACTTAACTAACTCCTTGCTCTGAGTTCAGAGCTCACTTCTGGCAGGGAAGCATATATAGATTCCAGGGATCGAACCCTGACCAAATACGTGCACACTGTCACTGGAGAGGGAGGCAGGAGCCACTATTTAAGCTTAATGTTTCAGTGTAGGGATTAAGAGCTGAAAGGCTAGCACCAAAGCCTGGGGATTGGCCTCCTGACCTCCATGCTAGCTCTCCTGGGACTGGGTTAGGTATGGACTGGGCTGCTTGGGGTCTACTCTTTATAGGTTAAACAGCTCTGGTCTCTCGGGGTTTCTATGTGAAATGCTCTACAACTTAGCGAATATCATTGTTGTTAATAATGAGACCTGGAACAAGGCTGCTAAAGAAACCTAATTACCCACAAGTTCTAGCCTGGCAAAGAGGGGGTCGAAGGCTTTGGGGCCTACAGGCTAAAAGGCTGGGTTCAATCCCAACAGTGTTCTAGTGAGATTCTTCTGGTACCAATAAGACCCTTCGGCCCCCAGAGGGGAAGAAAATGCTATTCTGTTTAGGGGATTCCTTCTTATTAAAACAGCTTTGCAGAGATTTGCTCCACTTTTGTCTTTTTCCAAAGCAGTGTCAGTTCTATGTTCCCTCCCCACATTCGAACCTTCTTGGTTTGGGTTTTTACTGCTTTTCCTTGCTATGCTACCTCTGGTTAAGCCTTCCAACTCATCCCTCCACTCTGATAGCTTGCCCCCACCCAACCTAGCTTGGGAAAAGAACCCTAATAAGACTAGGAGAGGACCCACTAGAAGAGGTGTCTAGTGTGCCCCAAAGTGTTTTAAACCTATGATGCCTTAATGCTTAGCAGCATAGAGTTCCAACAAAGGAGGGCCTAAATGAAATGCACTCCTCTCTGCTTCTGATATTGGAGAAAGGATAATACATATAGAAGTTAACCATATAACTCGAAATGACAAAGTTCTTAGAAACAGAAGGCAAGGAGCTCATAACTTGGTTGTGAATGAGGAAGGAAGGTGATTGCTTTTCAACAAATCATTTCCACTCTATAAAATGTTTTGCAAATAATTTCTTCTTTTAACACCAGGTCCTGGGGGTTAATAAGTTATTCTGATTGTTTCCATTCTTCTCCTGCTCCACACATCTCAGACCACGCTGTATCCATGTGTTATGTATCGGTTTGCTCATTTGGACCTAATTTATTTTTTAGACTTTTCTAGAATTCTGACCTTTCTTCTGAGATATTCTTATGTTTGGACCATAATATTTGTTCAGTAAACATTTATGGATGAAATAGATGAACATTAGCATCCGGCTCTTTTCGGGCTCATTGTAACCTACATTGAACAATTAACTAGAATATTCTGATCCTCTCACCTGGGAGAGCCAATCAGAAGCCAACATTGGGTTCATTTATGTTGTGTGGAGGTCAACCTCAATTTTCCACTTGGCTGCCATAGACTGACCAGCCAGGGGATAGACCCTGGGCAGCGGGTCTCACCTCTAACTGACCTCTCCTACCCAGCGTCAACCCCAAGATGCTGGAACTATATCCTGATGGGTTACCTTGGCAACCTCACAATGTCATCTGTTAGAATGTCCTAGGGCGGCAGCTTTTAATTCTATCACAGCGGTCTCTTCGGGGGTCATGTAATAGTGCTGTTTTTCCTCTACTCACACTTCTTCCCCCTATGATTTAACACTAAGTACTCAGGAAGGGAGTCGAACACGGGGGAAACCAACCTATTACAGCACGACAGGTCAAAGATGACCCCGGGACTGGGATCTCGAGCACTCAAGAGTCGATGAAATGCAGCCCCCCCAAGTTAATAGGGTAAGCCAGTTCCCTTACACCCCCTGTGGAAAAGGAGAAGAGTTAAGCCAGCCTAGGCAAGCGTAAGAAGCAGCTGTGGCCAGATTGTACCATTCTTGTCAAAGCTCAGTTAAAAGAACCCCCTGCTGGAGCAATTCGCTCTCAAGGTCTCTCAGCAGCATCACCCGGAGTGATTAAGGCCCTGGGTACCAGCAGCCCCAGCAATTTTGCTTTGTCCCAGGCACACTGAGGCTTGGCTCCCAGGAAAACCCCACCCAGCTAACTTCCTACTCCACCCAACTGCTCTCACAGTCGCCTAAACCCTGCAATTTCACTACACACACACTGCTCCCTGCTCCTGGTGTAGCTATAGACATCCCAGGTCCTCTTATTTTGTCAAGATTGACAGCAAACTTAGGACAGAACAGGTGTAAAACTGTAGAAACTGGAGGAGATAGTCACCTTAAACAGTTATTCTAGGGCCCGGAGAGATAGCACAGTGGCGTTTGCCTTGCAAGCAGCCGATTCAGAACCTAAGGTGGTTGGTTCGAATCCCGGTGTCCCATATGGTCCCCCGTGCCTGCCAGGAGCTATTTCTGAGCAGACAGCCAGGAGTAACCCCTGAGCATCGCCGGGTGTGACCCAAAAACCAAAAAAAAACAAAAAAACAAAAAAAACCCAGTTATTCTAGAAAGCCAAATAGCCTTTCAGGGCAGAAAGAAAAGTCAACTCCTGTGGGCTTCTACATACAAGAATCAACCTGCTTTCTCATCCCAGAGAATATTTTAAGCGGGTTTGCAGCCAACTGTGAGGTCGTAGTTCAGTCTACTCCTAGGATCTCACTGACTACCATAAACAGGGACCATCACTTATTACTATAAGAGGGGACTGGGTCTGGAGTTCTGTGGCTGTATTTGTGCCCTTTGTTCAATGTGACATCTAAGTCCCACAAGACACTCCTTGTCACACTGCAGCAGGGCATACCTTCGCCTGTGCCCAAACATGCCCCCATTGAACCCTGCAGGATATGAGTGTGAACTGGAAGGGGGGGTGCAAATGAGTGCCGGAGACTATACCCCTATATGCATTGATCAGCCACAGCGGGGACCATTTGGTCCAAAGTGGAGTCAAAAAACACTGTAAATGCCACTCTCAGACATCTCCCATTGGTGAAATAGTGGATCACTACTAAGAATTCCCAGCTTTTTTTGTATGTCTGTGTGAGATTGTGTGTGCGCATGTGAGTATCAATGTACGTGTTCTGCTCCTATGTGTGTTCCACTCTTCCTTTGACTGCTGCATTCTAGTCTGTCAGACTGTGCAAGGGAGCAGGAGCCCTCCTGTGGCTGACAGAGAACTTGCTCTCGAGAGCAAAGAGGCATAGAACGCTGAATTTTCAGAGTAAAATGAGGCAGGAGCTACACAAACTCAGTCATGGGGATGCGTGTGTATAGTAGGGAGTGGGGGGCAAGATTATGGGGAGGGATTGGGGAACCATTCACATACACAAGTGTCCATTGAATTTTTTTTCCATGCCTATCTCTTAACTTGCATTTGGGAGCAAACTTTATGATCAGAGATGTAAATAGATCTCTATATGTGAGCATATAGAGGAAATTTCTATTCCACTGATGTTGGTCTAATTGGAGATTATAAGGGTTAGAGGTAGTATACAGGGTAAGGTGTTTGTTTTGCATGTAGCTAACCCTGTTTTGAACCCCTCGTACTGCTAATAAGTCCTGAGCACCACCAGGAGTGAGTCCTGAGCACAGAGGCAAGCATAAATCTTGAACACTGCAGGGTGTGTCCCCCTCCCCACCACTACCACAAATAAAATAAGACAAACAAACCACTCCATATACAGTGAAATATTTGCCACTATTCTGGCCCTTTTTCTCATACATACACTTTATTTTCACTAGCCCTTTTCCCATTTATGTATTTATTTTGGTTTTAGGGCCATGCTTAACAGTGCTTGGGATTTACGACTGATTCTGTGCCTTAGGGATCACTCTTGGAAGTATTTGGAAGACCATATGTGGTACCAGGGATCAAACCAGGTTCTGTTGTGTGCAAGGGAAGCACTTACCCCAATACTATCTATATGGCTCCTCCCTCATTGACTTTTGACAACTAAAGAAGACATAGTTTTCCACAAGAGAGACCATGACAATACCTGGACCCCCAAAAAGTCAAATTCCTGATTTGGGCTTGAAATTTCAAATCACGACTCAAAAAAAGAGAGAAATATATAGAAAATTGGAAAATCAGGTGGCACAATTTTCTCCTATTATATATCCTTTCCCATCTTTATTCACCCACTGTTACACAACACACATACACACATACACACATAAACACACACACACACACACACACCATTGCTTCCAAAAACATGTCTGTAGTTGAGCAGAAGAGGGGGAATCTAAATACATAGCAATTGATAATCCCTGGGAACTGTTTAGTCAGAAATGAAAGCTCTTTATTCTCCAATTCAGTGAGAATCATTTATTCATAACTCTTGCAACCCTGTGGACAAACATACAACTCTTGACACCTGTCCAGAGCAGCACTTTCTGACAGCAGTTGTCAGAAAAGAAGAAGCTGTTCATCCTTCCCATTTGCAAATGCTACCTTCAGTAGCAGCAGCACACAGCACAACTATTAGCTATGCAAAAAAAGACTCACTCTCTTCCCTAGGTTCAACATTTGCTTATTAGTCAGAATGTTTGCATGGTGTCAAACCCTGGACCTCCCAGAGTAAGGGGGGGAAGATCCAACATGAAAAGATGCTCCTATTTAGACCCCGCCTGAAGGGACTAACTTACAATCGCTCTTACAAGGCAAGATTATTGTGAACATCAAGGTTAGCCCCCATTTGTTTCTGGCCCTCCATGTTTAGTCCCATGGTCCAACTGTTCCTCCTGGATCCTTGTGTTGTGCTGAAGCTACAGGATGGCGACTGCTCTGTGATGTGTGCGCAAAAGACTGTGAAGTGTATTACTTTGAAAACTGCTTAATTGTTAGCAGACCTTCCAGGGCTTTTTCTTCCCTCAAGGAAGGCCTCTGGCAACACTCCCTCAGGTGGTTTCTCTGTTTAGAACTGTGAAAACCATGAGTACAGTGGAACCCTTTAACCTGCATTATTGTCACATGAATGAGAAATGACTTGTCTTTAAGCCATGAGATTACAAGTCAATTGTCTCTGCAATATCATATAGACTTCTTTTTTAATTAAGCATTTCTTTTTTTATTTTGGGGTCACAACCAATGAGGCTTATGCCTTAATCCTGGTTCTGCACTCAGGAATTACTCTTGGCAGTGCTTGAGGGCCCATATAGAATGCTGGGGATCTATATGGATTAGTTGCATTCAAGACAAGAACCCCACCCAATGTGCTATCTCTCTAGCCATCATATAAGCTATTTTATTTGTAATTTTTAAAATAAAACGTCACTATCATTGGTTTAATGTCTATTTAAAGTCTATAGCACTACACGCCAACCTGTGTATACGACTTGCCACACCTACCACCCAAATTTCAGAACCACTCCTTTCTTCACGTTGCCATCTCCCCTCATACGTTTCAGAGTTAAAGTTAGTTTTGTGAGTTAGTGTATTTGCTTTGGTTATTTTTCTTCCACATCTTAGGGGTACCATTCATTGTATTTGATTATATGATTTATGACACTTAACACAATCTCAAATTCTAGTCCATGCTATAATAAAGTCACAATTTCACTCTTTTTCAACTGCAGTAAGCCATGAACACTGCTGGTTAGGGCCCTTTTCCCTTCACTTGCCAAAAAAGCACCTCTTTGACATTTAGGACTGAGAGAAGGATTATTTTAGCTATATAGTGAAGTATCCAGAGACTTCAAAATCTTGACCTTTTGAGTTTCAAATGTCTAAAGGACCTCAAAACTTAGGGGGTGAAGGGTCTGGAAAGATATATGGAGTTTAAGATCTTTGACTTCCATACATCAGACCCGAGTTCAATCCCAAAACATAAATAATGAAATAATAAGATTTTAGGGAATATGTCAAGTGTTAGGCAGAAGTATCCCCAACTGCATAGAGTGCATTAACATAGCCTTTAGAGGAAGGAAGAAAGGTGCATGGAACAAGAGTGCATGAATACTGGAAAGAGTAAGTGGATGCAGGAAAAATGCAGAAGAAAATTGCATTTTATTCAGAAGGGCAGCAATTTCTATTCCAGCTTAACTTGAACCAACTCTCCTACAGAGAAAGAAACTTTAAAACAAATCTAAATATCATCTCTCTGTTGGGAGCAGAAAGTTATTTACCGAGGCAGAAATTGGGAGAGTCAACATAGAAAAAAAAGAAACATTTCTGAGTAGGGTTCTCATTTGTGTGTATTTTTTTCAATTGAGGGAACTCCCAATGAATGCACCACAGGCCTCTCCTGCCCTTAACATGGAGAGAACCCCAATTATACCTGCTAAGGAATTAGAGTTAGGGTGACTAGTTGCAGAATTTCATAAGCGTGAACCAGCCATGGAGAGCACTAAATTGAATTCCTTCCAGTTAAGTCTGTCATTGATCCCTGAACTATACCGCAAGTGGGATTCATTGAGAAGACTGAGTTTGAAATGTTAGTCATCGGTGTTAATTGCTAGCTAATATTTAGAACAAATTCTGTGTGCTAGAGACCCACAGTGGGTAGGGCACTTGCCTTGTACACAGTCAACCTTTGTTCCATCTGCAGCACCATATATGGTCCTTTGAGTACTGGCAGAAGTGATCTCAGCAGAGAGCCAGGAGTAAAACCTAAGGGCTTCTGGATGTGGCTATAAAAATAGAAATTCTAAAAGTTATATCTGAATTAAAATATATAATAGTGATGATATCACAGAAAATACGATTTGGTAGAACCCTAATATTAAAGGAACTTATAGCCTTTTCTTCAAAGTCCCCCAAGGTGTCCACAGCATGGTAGGTTTACATTGATGGGCCTAAGAAAGCTTCCAGTTTCCTTGGAACCATAATATACTATGGAAGAAATAGAATAACTTTGAGGAAAGCACACTTGATAAAGGGATATAAATAATCCCAGAACAGTTTCAGTAGTCAGTGAAAGTGCCAAAGCAGCAGTATCAAGGTGCCCTTGATTATTGAAGGAAGCAATGGTGAGTCTTTGAGACTAGGGTTTACAGGAACCCCGAACCAGATCAGTGGGCAAAAACACTGCACAGGACAGAAGGAAATGACATCAGGCAACCAGATGATAATGTATTGCCAATAGGTGTCACCTGGATGCAAATGGCACAGATTAGAAGAATTAAATCCTACTCGTGTTTTGATAAAAAAAAAAAAGTAAGCCCCCATGAATTTAGGGGTCTAAGAAAGAAAAGCTGGGGCCTAGAAAAACTGGGGCCACTCATGAATATCATTCAGACTCCAAGGGGTGAGTTATTGCTTCTCAAGAGAGTTGAACTAAAAATTTTTCTTTTCAAATAAAATGTTATATAAAGGGTTTTTTTCCAAGAATTTCTATGCAACTGCATTGCCATGAATTCCTCTCTCATAGCTCCAACTACATGAAGTCATTTTTACTACACTTGTCATTTTTCCTTTTCCCTGAATTACAAAATATGAGTGATGAAATAATGTGAAGAAAAGAACAAAGAAGGGAATGGTTTAATACCATTGAATTAGACTCTCAGCTTCAATCACAGAACAGGTGTTCTATAAACCTCCTTTTCTTACAGTTCTAGGGGTTGAGAGAGTCAAGGTCATGGAGCTCACAGAATTTGAGGATGGTAGAATCTGAGGAAGAACCTGGAACAGCCATCTTTTCTCTTTAATCTAGCTGAAGGGACAACGGAACACTCCAGACACTACACCACATCACCTCCCAGAAACCCCACCTCTTAATACTATCACCTTGGGAGTAAGAATTTAAAAATATGAATTCAAATATATTTATATTTAAGGTGATTCAACCCTTCAGATCACTGCGTCCTTCCTAAATGTCAGTGGCTGTAGGCCCACTTTCCTCCCTCTCATTGTCAGTGGGCTCTCAACTCAGGGAAAAGAGGGTTTTGGAATAGAGCTTGTAGTCAATCACCATGAAAGCCTTTTCTCTCTGCCCTGGGGTTTTCCAGGCCTAAGCACTGAGTCACACAGACAGCATCATGTTCAGGAAAAAGAACATGAGAGTCTTTTTAACACGCTTGACTCCCAATGTTGGCACCTGGTCCCCACTAGGCAACAGCTGGGTAGCAATAATCCAGATCCAAACATCTGCTTTCTTCACTAGGCATCAGCACCAAGCATCTTTGCTGATGCTATTATTAAAGAATTAACAATACTTCACAATGCTAGCCTTTCCTATATTGATTATTAAGTCAAACAGGCCAGGATGTTAGTGGTCAAGACACAAAATGGCAGTTTTGCGATCTCGTTTCTTCTCAAGGTGATTATACAAATTATCTCGGGCAGGGTAAATTGTTGTAAAGACAGCTCTGCTCTTGTATTTTCTCAGTTCCCAGCGACAACCTCCAACCAAAGTCTATAAGAAAATTTCTCTTGATATCATTGAAAGTATTCCAGCCAGAGTACTTTTGCTTATGAGAGAGACAGATTCTAGTTATTGTAAGTTTTTCATTTTGTGTATAAATGGGCACGGAAAGAGCTTGGGTCATAGTCAGCTGTGCTCAGGGCTAACTCCTGGCATTAAGTTCATGGAGTTATATTTGATGGTGTTCTGGAGACCATATATAGGACCTGGATTGAATCAATCATATTCAAGGTAAGTAATTTATCTGATATATCTCTCCAGCCCTAGTTACTGTAAGTTGTAAAGAAAATCAAAATAAAATTTTGTATAGCTCACAAGATCTATGGAATCTGGGTTTGTGCACTATTGCAAATCAAACATATTTTCCAAAGATGTCTGTAACACTCTCACCTGCCCTGTTTGTCCCTTCAGAACAGTGTCCTTCCCCCATCAAAGGGGGGGGGGGACTTCTAATTCTGTCTCCTTCATCTGTGTTGTATTCGATTGTGTGTAGATACCACCACTCATTGCACAGATTATTTAGGTTGCTTCCAATATGTTAGCCACTGCAATAAACACAGGTATCCATGTAGCTTTTTCAAATTAATGTTTTAGTGTTCTTTGAGTAGATTCTAAGAATAGAATTGTTAGATAATATGATAGTTTTATTTTTAATGATTTTCAAACGCTCCATCCTATTTCCATAGGAATTGGGCTACTATATTTTCCTAAAAGTGAATAACGTTTCCATTTCCTCTTTATCTCTCCCAACATTTTTTGTCTGGTATTTTTAAGTAGGCCTTTATCACTGGTGTGAGGTGGTAATTTTTTAATTTACATTTCCTTGACAGTAATACTGAATTTTTTATATATATATGCCAGTTAGTTATCATTATGTCTTCTTTAGTAAGTTTCAATTATTCTCCTCAGCATTTGGGGGAAATTGGTGTTAGGGCAACACTCGGCAGTGCTCAGAGGTGACTTCTGAATCTGTGCTCAAGGGTCACTCTTGGAAGTGTTCGGAAAATCATATCTGGTGCTGAGGGGATTAAATCAGGGACAATTTCTTGTAAGACAAACACCTTAACAAGTACTATCTTTCTAGCTCTCTCCTTAACATTTTTTTTTTGGCTTTTTAGGCACCCCTGTAATGCTCAGGGGTTACTCCTGGCTTTGCACTCAGAAATCATTCCTGGCAGGCTCGGGGGACCATAAGGGATGCCATAAACTGAACCTAGGTTCATCCTGGGTCTGTCATGAGCAAGGCAAAATGCCCTACCACTGTGCTATCTCTCCAGCCCTCTCCTCAACTTTTAATTGGTTTATTTCTATTGTTTTATTCTGTCAGTTTTTCATATATCTTGGATATTAACTCTCTATCATGATGATAGTGTGTAGGTATTTTCTCCTACTCTGTAGAATATTTTGTTTATTTTAATGATTGTATCTTGAGCTCTATGCAGAAGCTTCTTAGTTGGATGCAAATCCTGTATATATATATTTTTTTCTTTTGTTTCTTTGCCAATGAAATCAAATCCTGAAAGATACCAGTGGGACATTTTTATTTTAAACATGTTATTTGAGGGACAGGAATGTCACAGAGCCCCTGAATGTGGAAGGTCCTGGGTTAGATCTCTGGAATCACATGTCCTTTGCTTCCAGCACAGACAGGCTGAACACCATCCAGTTTATTCATACAATGTTTTATTAAGTAGGTTTAAATATGCAAGAGAATGCTTATAATACCTTTAAAACACACATACTTCATAGTTAAATAGAAAGGTCCATCAATCCTCAGATTGTTGGGAGACAGTCCTGTGCTCTTACTGGGACAATAAAAAAGTATTTGTGACTTTTTTGAGAACCATTGGTTTACCTCATCTTCAAGTTCCTATTTTTGGGCTCTCATTATGACACCTAGAAGAAAGTCTCATTAGCATGGGGCCAGTAAGGTGGTGCTAGAGGTAAGGTGTCTGCCTTGCAAGCACTAGCCAAGGAAGGACCACAGTTCAATCCCCTGGCGTCCCATATGGTCCCCCTAAGCCAGAGGTGATTTCTGAGTGCTTAGCCAGGAGTAACCCCTGAGCATTAAACGGGTGTGGTCAAAAAAAAAAAAAAAAAAAAAAGAAGACAGGTCATTAGCAATTTTACTTGAACAAAAACCAAGATACAGCAGCTGCTTTGGAATGTCCAAACCTTGACACCCAGGAATTTCCCAGAAAGTATTATTAATATTACAAGTAAAATATGCCCTGAATGAAATCTATATTTTCTTACTCATATGTCAGATCACAGAACAAGCAGAATATCCCCTACACTTGATACACATATCCCCTTCCTGGCTATGGAGGAGCATCAGTGACAACTCACACATGTTCATAGCCCATTTCCAGATTGTGAAAACCTGGAAAGTCACAGCTCTTCCAAGTGGGTTTGCCAACAGGACTATGAGCAGATGTTGCTAGAACCTGGCTTGTTTGGGTTGCCAGACTGAACATGGGCAGCTCAGGCTGAAATGCACATTTGGATAAAGGCTAAGAACTGATGTCTTAAGTTGTGCTCCAGATTCTACCCTGAATAGCAAGACAATTTAAAGAAAATTAGCTGAAAACAATAACTATAGTCATCTTTTAAATCACTGAAGATTTTGATGTATTAGGAATTCAAGAAGGGTTTGGCTGAATGGCTCTGTCTCAGGATGTCTCATAAGAGTCAAAAATGGTTGGAACTGGGACTAAGAGTTTATAACATCCTCCCTTGCTATTCCTCCCTCCATCTCCCACTCCCAACTAAGTGGCCTCTCTCTGTGGATTATGTTCTTCAGAGTTCTTCCACGGAGGCTGAAGGTTTCTAAGACCTTATTCCCATGAAGAAATCAGAATCTTTACTGCTCTCTATGACCAAGTCTTGAATCACCTGGTGTCACTTAAACCACACTCAACAGTCATGGTCACCAAATTCCAAGGAGTGGGATGTAGACCTCCTTCGCCATCCCAGTGAAGAAGAGGAAACTATAAGAACACATGGAATGAGAGACATTGTAGCTGCCATCCTCAAGAATTTCACTGTAATAAGTCATATAAATTATGTGGCTGGTGCTTATCAATAAATAGAGAAGGAAAAATTAGGCAAGGTTGACTTTTCAAATGTCTTCCCTGAATGAGAGGCAGTTAATTATTAGGTAACCTCAAAGAAAGTGAACTCCAGTCACCCAAGGTCATTTTTTTCAGCAAAAGATCAGAGGTGAATCTTAAGTCGTAGTCAAAGAGCCATTGGGAATCTGGGTGGAATGCAAGGGCCACTTCTACAACCAGGATACTAAGGCATACTCAGGAGAATTTTTTCCCCTTGGTTTTTAGTCCACACTCAATGGTGCTCAGAAGTTATTCCTGGCTTTGCATTCAGGAATCACTCCTAGTAGTGTTCAGGGGACCATATAGAATAACGGCAAATAAATCTGGGTTGGCTTTGTGCAAGATAAGCACATTACCTGGTGTACTATTTCTCTCAGAGGTAATTTTTATAAACAGGAAGGAACTAAGTTTCAGTAGGTCCAGAATATTGATAACTAGAATGGAGTTGCTGAATAGTTGAAAGGGAAGTATATTCATGGTATGTTCAAAATGTCTAATCTAATGAACATTTGGGAATCCAGTCAGCAGACACTAAAATTGAAGATCGAAAATGCATATAGATTGGCTTACGCAAAAGAGAAATGAATCATGAAATAAGAGAGCTGATAGAAGGTGTCAACTATAGCAGGATCAGGATTCAGTATCTGCAGAATCTATTCTCTTTCAGATTTCTCTGCTCTCTCTGCTCTTTCCAAGCCCTGTCCTTGAGAGCTTTGTTCTTTTGGGTGGCAAGATGACTTATGGGAGTAATCCCAAACTCATATCCTTTCCTCATGGCAAATTCGCTAGGAGAAAGGAGTTTCCTTTTTTCTAATCATACTTACAGTGTCATAGTTAAGTATCATTGACTTTGAAGTGCCTGACTTGGTCACATGATGACCTTGGAACCAATCACTGTGGCAAAGATGATCTGTTATGCTCTGATAGGTCAGGATTGAGTCACTGTAGACTGAGGGGAGTCAATTACATTCTAACTACAGAACTGAGAGGAAGGGAGCAGCAGCAATGCCACAAGAAACTCAGGGGAGCAAAGGAGAGGGGAAAATAGCAGGTAGGGAATATAAACCTAACAAAGGAAATTAAAGGCTCCTTCGAGAATCCAGACACTAACATGACCCTAGCAGGCTTACCCAGAGCCTCCATTCAGAAATTGGTTCCTGAACTTAGAAATGCACAATTATCCTGTCCAGGGACAATCCTGTCCCCAGAATTAAAAAAAAAAATTCCATCACCGCTGAAAACTAAAGCTCTGGGTGGCTTCAGTTTCAAGGCCAGAGGGTTGTGAAAACAGGAAGTCAAAAAGCCACGAAAATTTTATACACAGCTAGACCAGAGTGTGGTAGTGGCTATAAAAATTATATATATAGTTGTATGTATATAACTAAATGTAGATTTTGTTTGATCAATATCATCCCCCAAAATTAGAAGTATAAAAAATAAGATTGATGAATAAAATAAAAGAAATTGCTGTTAATTAGCCAGGGAAAACAAGCTCTCTCTTCCCCCTTTTTTTCCTCTCTCACACACACAGAAGATAATTTTAATTAAGTCATCTTTCCTATTTAAGAAGATGGTAACTAGCCTTTCTTACTTAGGATGAAATAAAAAGCAAATGGGCTTAATTGCAGCATTGGGGAATTAAACATGAGAAGGAATTCCTGTTCAACATCAACATTGGCCTAAATTTTAAGCTCTATTTAACAGTAAACTTCCTCTGGGTAAAAGAACTATGTCTTCTTTTTCTTACCCAAAGTTTGAAAGGATGGATAATTAGAAACTAAGAATAAAAAGATATGGGGGCCGGAGCAGTGGCGCAAGGGATAAGGCATCCTTGTGTGCGCTAGCCTAGGACAGAATACGGTTCGAATCATATGTTCTCCCAAGCCAGGAGCGATTTCTGAGCACATATCCAGGAGCAACCCCTGAGCGTCACCTGGTGTAGCCAAAATTCCAAAAAAAAAAAAAAAATTAACCTGTGCATGATTCTTTAACTTTCAATCTTTTATTTTTAGCTACTTATGAATCTGACATATTTAATCAAAATATTTTGTAGCAGGCATTAGATAACATGACTTTTATGGTCAAATCTTACAGAGATTGGATTTCTTACCTAACAAAACCATCAAGTCTTTGGCCCTAGTTTGCAGCTTGTAATTCTTTTGACTTTTCCCTCATGGTTGCAACTCCAAGTTTTATTCCTCTTCCACCAGTAAGAAGAGGATAAAGATTATACCTGCATTTGAGAAGTATTTGATTTTATAAGAACCACAGAATAAAAACGCATTGGTCAAAAATACATAGCTTTGACCAAATGGATTCTATAGATAAGAGCTCAAGAATGAGCATTAGATCAGCCAGGTCTATGACTGTATTTATTTTGTCTCTCTCTATATATATACGTATATATATATGTATATATATATGTATGTATATATATATATATATATATATATATATATATATATATAGGCAGCATAGGTATGAGGACAAAAGGAGGGTTGTTTGGCATAGAATGAGCTACAAGAAGTGTTCTTGGCAAAAAAAGACAGAATTTCCCAGAGTTCTTCATTAAGTACTGGCTAATTTTTATAATTTATGATCATTTCAAGCCCACTGGAAAGATGAAAAACTTGTTTCATAATCTCTCCTACATTCTAAATTTATTGTGTTTGCTTTTTCACATATCTAGTCTGCAGACCACCCATCTATTCATCCATTTATCCATCCATCTTTCCATCTATCCACCCTTTCATCCATCTATCATCCATCCATTCATCTATCTATCCTCCCATTCATACACCCACCCACCCATCCATTCATAACTTTGGATATATTTTCAAGTAGCAGACACATGCAGGTATCCCTCCCGAACATTTCATTATGCATATAATAAACTAGAACCCAATATATCTGTGCCACTCATGTTTTGTTTTGTTTTTTTGAGGTAAGATTATATTCAATGTCATTCACAAATCTCTAGTGTGCCCTTTACTTCTTTCTTCCCCCCCCCCTTTTTGGGCCATATTTAGTGACGCTCAAGGGCTATGTGCTCAGAAATCGCTCCTGGCTTGGGGGACCATTTGGGACGCTGGGGGAATTGAACTGCGGTTCGTCATTTCCTGAATCCACCCTTTAGGTTCAACAATTCTGTTTTTCTTCTATAATACATTAATTTTTACCACATAGACAGAATCATACATGACGTATTCCTCTTTGTCTGGCTTCATTTTTCTAGCTACAATGACTTGGAGATGTGTCTTTGTTGATGTGTACATTAGTTTTTCATTCTTTTTGATTGTGAAGCAGTTTTCTTTGTACAACTTTGTATGCCAGAGTTTATTCACTCTTTTGTGGATATACTGGGCTATTTCCAGTTTGAGGCTATTATGAATAAAGTGACCATGTACATTCTTGTTAACTATTTTTTTTAAGATAACAAAAGCTCAAATGCCATGAACTTAAGCATTCATTTATGCCTCCATAGGCTTTTTGATTGTAAAAGAAACAAATATGAGCTAGGCTTTGTGATGGATTTACAATATGCTTGACTGCCTGCTGGGACTTCCCTTTGGTCAACTATTCCAATAAATCTCATAGGCCCCTTTTCCAGGCTAGCAAACCAAGGCATAGGACTTGCCTATGCTCTTCTAGCTGGCATATGACAGACATTAGTCTACCTTTCAATTTCCACTTTTTTGTTCTATAATAGTGCCATCGAGGAAATCTAGGGTCTCTGTTGAGACACATTCCCAGCTATCCTGCCCTTTGGAAAGTAGCACAAACATTGAGCGCCAGCACAATACCATGAGAGGAATAACTCTGGTGTATTTTTTTTACAGTAATGACACTGTTATAAGACCAACATCATTTTAGTTGCTTTCTGTAATGAGCCTAAATTACAGTAAGGGAAAGTGAAGCGCAAGGATTACAACATTAGAAAGCAAGGCCATCCCATTATTAATATGTTCTCATAAACAGCAAGAAATTGAGGACCAAATTATGGTATATAAAAAATCCTAATATTTTTCTATTACAAACTGCTTTCTATGACAAATTCCTTTTATTCCAAAGGAATAAAAGCTTTAGGAGAGAAGTCTTCCTTAAGCAGCTTTTTGTCCCTACTTACATAGAAGCAAATATGACCAAATTAGAATGTTTTTACAGGAAACTTGTAAATGAAAAATTGTTACTAGTGTTTCATATATTCTGATTGCCTGGAAGACCCTCTGTTGGAAAACTAACATTATCTTATTAATTAATAAGATAAATATAAATACTCATTGTCCCCCTTCTTTCTTCAGAAATGAGGAACTCCTCATTTTGATTTTGAGGTATCTCATGGAAGGAAAACATTTGTCAGCATACTTTATTGCTAGGATTGACATAGGACTGAATTTCGACCATGGAAAGAGAAGTGTCTGTGCAGTTTCTGGAAACCTTAAAGCAAGATGTGCCTTTTTTTTTTTTTTTTGCCTCTTTCCCATTTCTAGATGAATGGAAGCAGAAATTATGACTAGAATGACAGCAGCTGTTTATGTTTTTGAAGTAGAAGTATAACTGACAAAACAAAAATATAGAAATCCTAGGTATTTGAATGCCATGCAACTATGGTACATGTTCTGGATGGTACATCTCCAGGATTTAAGTGAGAGAAAAATTCATTGACCTTGTTTAGGCTACCATTAGTCTGTGTTTTCTGCCATTCTAGTTGAATTTAATCCTTGTACAGGAGGCACTGTCACTCCCTTTCTTGCTTTCCTCAATTGATGATAGATGAAGAAGTGGCAAGAAATACTCCCATCAGGCCTCCCTGGGGGACAACACTAGGCAGTGACACAAGTAGTGGACAATATCTTCTTTTGAGGTGAAGCGTTGAGACTTCAAATCCACATGAGAGGAAAGCCAGGTTTCTAAGAGCCACACTCCTGGGACTAGGCTTGAGAATTAATCGAATAATCCAAGCCTCAGTTCCTATCTCCCTAAGCAGGAAAACTGTGGTGCCTCTGAACAGACAGCTGCCCAGGGAACTCAGGAGACACCCAGTGACTTCGTGTAGTTTATTGTTAGTCCTTTGGGGCTAGGCTTATATAAGTCTCTCATTATTTCATCTTCCATGTCTTCCTTTCTTTTGTTTTGACATCTAGCATCTTTATTAATTACCTATCCCAGACCAAATAAAATAAATATCTAGGCCAGAGAGATAGTGCCATAGTTAAGATGTCTGCCTTGTTTGTGGCCCACCGCCCACTATGGTCTTCTTCAAACACTGCAGAGAGTGAGTGATCTCTGAGCACAGAGTCGGTAGTAGCTCGGAGTACCTCCAGATGTGGTTCAGAAATTCACAATAAATACATAAAACAAAAATAAGATAACTACTCTCTTCTAGCAGACCAATTCTCCCTCCTCCCCTGTCTGCTGCCCACACTATTATTAGCACCTCAGATACAGCTGGAAAATGAACCACACAGTCACCAAACTCCAGCTGTGGGCCTAAGTGATTTTAAGTGATTGCTAAAGGTTTCATCAATTCAGTTGGTAATTCCTATATTCAGGTCTCCACTCATTCCATTTCCACTGCCTGTTCTCAAAAAGACTCGGTTCAAAACCTCCAACAAATTGCAAGTTAGCAAACATTGTCTTTGCAGCATTGCTCCAGATTAAACTTCCACTTAAATTTGCCATGGGGCCATACTCTGTGGGTCTGTGCCATAAGGGAAATCAGCATAACTTCTTTAAAGCATGTTATGCCCTGTGGCCACTGCTATCTTTACGATGACTCCATCTGATGTTTAACAAAACTCACAAAGAATGGTTTGTTTGGGGTCACACTCAGCAATGCTCAGGGTTTACTTCTGGCTCTGCACTGAGGAATTTCTTCTGGTAGTGCTCCGGGAACCTTATGGAATGCAAAGGAAGTGAACCTGGGTTGGCCACGTGCAAGGAAAATGCCCTACTGCATATGCCCTTCCACAAAGATTTAGGTAGAGGGTTCCTACCCACAGGCCACAAGGATTTATGTATTTATGTGCAGTGTAAACACAAGTTTTGCAAGGAGATCTTCAGATTCACCTCTGCCTATTGTCCATGAACTCTCTTACTCCTGTGTCTCCCAGTTATACCATTACCTTTTAAATGTATGCATTGCTTTGGTGATGTTTAATATTTCATTGTGGAAGTATTAATCAGTAGATGCTGAAGACATATACTGAAGTTACCGTGCAACGTAGAGCTACTCAACAAGAATTTTCAAGAAATCTGCCCATGTCTAGTATCTGTCAGAGTAGAACTACAGACACATAGAGTAGTAGTAGGTCAAAGATATTTGGAGGCTATTTGGTCACCTTCAAATTTCACTCAAATGGGAGCTTGATTTCCATGCAGCATGACTGTGCTGAGTAACAAGTTACTCCAATTACCCTGGGGTGTACCCAGGAAGCATGTCACACACCACTTTATGTGTGTAAGAAAGTCAAAATATACTAGCTCACCAGAATATTGCAGTCTACCCTGGCCAGTAAGGAAAGGAAGCAAAGGAATATAACTATCAGTGGATGTTACCCTCCCCTATGCCCTAAACCAGGGGTCTTCAAACTACGGCCCGAGGGCCACATATTGTATTTATTCCCATTTTGTTTCTTCACTTCTAAATAAGATATATGCAATGTGCATAGAAATTTGTTCACAATTTTTGTTTTTACTATAATCTGGCCCTCCAACAGTCTGAAGGACAGTGAACTGGCCCCCTGTTTAAAAAGTTTGAGGACCCCTGCCCTAAACCTTCTATTATTATTCTATTATTAATATCACCTGGATGGTCAGACCCACCCACACCTGGGAGGATCTACTGTTTGGAAGAGAGAATAATAGATCTGGCAAGTGGGGAGGAGGCTTAGAAAGTTAGGGCAGAGACAGGAAAGATGCATGGAGGGCAGCTGGAAAAGGCTGCAAGAAAAGCTTAGCATAGAAGCCATGTGAGAAAATGGACATGGCAGATAGGGTCTTGAAATAAACCAAATTGACTCTGATGAACTCTGACTGACTGCTTGTAATTATTTCTATGCTGTTATCCTGGCACCTTCTGACCCGCCGACTGAAGGGGCTACAGGGGCTGAGCCCAGGAGACCTCACCCCCAACCAAGAACTTTATTTTTTATTTATATTTTATATTAATACAAGTAGGAACATGTGTGGGCAGTGTTCCTCTTATATGTGAACATAAGCAGAAATTGACAATGGGCTGCTTAGATCAAAATGGGAGCAACCAAAGAAGAACTGAAGCACTTGGCTTTATAGACAGAGGACAGAATGGGATCATAGTGGTAGATACTTTAGGTGATAAAGAGCAAACTAGAATTATTTTGGGGAAAAAAAGAGAACAGAATGCCATGAGTGGTTTTCCCTGCTTGCCATACTTATTCCCAGATTCACCAAAACTAAAGAAAGACATGTCCCTTCAAGAAAATCAGAATTTTGGCACCTGAAAAAGGAGGGAACTTATCATATAAGGAGACAGCATAGAACACAGTATGGTTGATGGAAAAAGCCAAATATGACAGTCTCCAAACCTATATTATAGAGAATGAGATTGCTGCTACTGGCTCTGTGAAAATTACATCCCCAATAAAAATTGTCATGGTATTTTACAGATCTCTCCAGCCTGAACCTAGAGCAAGTAATGGATCTTTGTATACTCAATCTATGTCTTTCCAGTAGACATAAAAAAATAAACAGTTTGCATGAGTTGTCTCTGGGGAGGCAGGATGGGTCTCAAGAGGAAGCCAACTCCATTCATCTGAAGGATATTCTATTCTGATATTAAATATCTTCCCCAGCACTCTGTTTCTTTATGATGATACATGGCCAGTTGCCCATAAGAATGCTTTTACAACCCTAACAATCTTATGCTAAACTCATATCCTTTATTTTTATTTCTTATTGATGATAAACACACAATCTTCACCTTTCAAAATGTCTACAGGTCAAAGTTGTATTTAGTTAATACCTTTTTCAACTTTGTGTTTGTCTAACTCGACCTGTATATGTGCAGTTTCAGGCCCTTTTGATGGAAGGGCTTGACTTTTCTCTTAAGCTTTCTTTTGCTGTAATGCTTATCAATTTAGACAGTTTTGCTTAGCTTTAACCTCCTCCTTGGAGCTCACCAGACATTTTTGTTACTCCAGTATTTCCTGTTTTATTCCCCTGTCAAAAGTGTGAAATTGAATTGATTATTTACTGATGAAGATTTATTGAAATATGAGGCTCTTGTGAGTTTTGAGTTTCAAATCTAGCTCTGGTAAATTTGCTTGTTTGAAATAATACGCTATACGACCCTTTCATTGTTAAGATTTTTATTTTTTTAAAAATTGATCTTCCAAGCCTATTAAAGCATTCATGTTTTCGTCTGATGAACAAAGAAAGAATACTGAATTTTAAATGGTGATGGATACCATGACCAGATTTGTGTTTTTTAAGATTTCTCTAACAATTGCAAATGATTGGAGAAGGGGAGTTGGTAGCGAGACTAGAGACAAAAAAAAAGTTACTCCCCTTTTATAAATGAAAGGTTGAATTAATATGGGCAGTTAATAAAAGCATTTGATATAGTCTTAAAAGAGTTGCAGAAAATTTTAATCTAAAGAATTGATTAACCTAGGTGAGCAGGCAAAACAAAATGAAAGATTAACAAATTTCCTTTCTTATTTTATTCTACAGTACCAAAATTACATGCAAAATACAGTAATTTGTTCTACATTTATTTTCTTTTACATTTACTCTTAAGATCAAGAAAATAAACAAAAACCTCAACTCTTAATTTGTTTTTTATTTGGAGGCTGTACCTGGCAATGCTCAGGGCTTACTCCTGTTTCTCTGTTTATGGCTCATTTTTTGTGGTACTTGGGGAAACATATGTGATGCCAGTCTTAGAGCCCAGGTCAGCTGTGTGATTTAACTATTTTTTATGATAAAGTTAACTCAATTTTTCTAAAATATTTAAAATGGTGTTGAATATCTTGCCACTCTAAAGTCTCAAAAAACTCTATTCTCTCCCTTCTCTGCCATAAATACACTTTAAATTGAACTCTAAGTATACTTAGAGAAGAAACATTCTCTGTAGGCTTTTCTCCCAAGACAGATGTTGTTCTTACTCAATTTTGTGTCAAAATAAAGAATGTCCATGAGGTTAGATTGGACAATGTTTTTGTAAAGTGAGATGAATGTTCTCAGAAGCATGATTGTGGCTTTAAAATAATAAAAAACAAACAAATAGCAATGATTTTCCATAGAAGAGTTCATATTTGGGAACAGAAATTTTTCTTTACAATTTTTGCAATGACACACAGGCTCAGAATATGAAAAAGGTTATAAATAATCCATGATGAAAACATGGCTACAACTTAACAGAACAGACTTTTTAAGGATCTGGAAAGACTAAATGAGTGCCTTTGTTCCTAAAAAAAAATCTCATTCATTCCCTTCTTGTTCAACATTTTTGCACCAACAACACTACAGAATGGGCCTGGGAGTGCTTAAGAATGGAACACTGTTCAAAAATCAAGACAGTTTACAAATAATAAAAAGTACACTGGCTCTACTGAGCAAAAAAAAAAGTGTGGGGGAACAACTGGAAGAATTTGGGTGCTTGCTGACTTATAGTAGTCTAGATTTACCAAACTTAGGGGGTTTGAAAGGTCACTGCCTTAGAAACTTTATGGTATAGTTCCTACCACACACACACACACAACACAACACAACACAATAGCACAACACACATATTCTTTTTTATAGGGTTTCAGGTTTCTGAGATAAGAGGCTCGAGGAGGCTGCATTCCTAACTTAGCCAAAAATTCATTGCAGAGATAATAGTCACAGAGAGGACAAGTTGCTAGAACCCCTTTAAACTGCCAGCATCTACTCTGTATACTATTCTTCATTCCAGAACTACTTAAGTTATTCTTTATTGTAGTTTTTGGATTTTATTGAATTACCCCAGATAAGTATTAATTCAGATCCCACTAATTTCTTATGGCAGATGGTCAGATGGGATGGATTGGGGAGACACATATGACACTGGCAAAGTTAAAAAGATGAACAGCATTAACACCAGTAAGATAAACTAACTATATGAAAAAATTCAGTGTTTCAGGCCCAGAAGTATGAACCTTGGATTTAGGTTAGATATGATCATCTTCATGCCCTTTCCACATGGACTTACATCTAGTGCCTGCTTTTTTATCATAGCAACTTTCTATATACTTGTCTCACAAAGACTTCTCTCATATTGAATGTGGGAACTATCTTCAACTAACTTCTCCTCAAACATTTAAATTAATCCCATTGTACTCCACTGAGGTGATTCAGGGTACATTGGTACAGCATTTATTATAAGAACCACTTTCCTATAATATTATTGTCCCCCAGCTGGTATGAGTGACTCTCCCTGCAAACTTTTTTCACTGTCTATCAGCTCAGGAGTGTCAGGAGTGAAAGCTGAGACAGTCACCAGCAACTCCTTTGTTAGCATTTCTCAGCCAGAGGGAACCCACAGAGAAACCTAGAGCAGTGGTTTTCAACCACCAGTTCACAGAACAGAGCTGGGCAGTAGGTGCAGAAAGATTGAACACCACTGGTCTGCTGCCATGTTCATAGACAGTCCTCTGAACCAGTCATAACAGCTGGTCCATAGACTGATATGCAGGATAGACATCCATCCATGGGTCTAGAATAACCCTTGACTAGGGAAAAGGACAGAGAAAGAAAAAAATCAAGGTGGGAAGGAAGAAAGTGGAAAAAGGAAGTAATGGAGAACAAAGGTTGAGACTTTGGTTATAGTCATGATAAGGGAGAGTGATATAACTAGGCATCCAAAGCACAGACTCAACACTAAAAACATGATTAATAAGCTGCAACCACTGAACATTGTATTTTACCTGCCAAGGTGGCAGGCAGGGAGGGGATGGGAGATTATAGAGTATGGGAGGACTGGTGATAGGAGTTGACCCTGGTGATAGGTTTGGTGTTGAAATATGATATACCTAAAATGGAACTTTCAATTACTTTGTAAAACAAAGTTCTTCAATTAAAAATAAAAGTCGAAAACGGGGTCTAGAATGGCCATACAGCAGGTAGGATGTTTGTTTTGTATATGGTCAACTTGGGTTTGATTCCCAGCTTCCCATATGGCCCCTCCAGCCCACCAGGAGTTATTCCTGAGTGCAGAGGACAGGAGTAAGCCTTGAACACAGCCAAAGGTGGCAATAAAACAAAACTGAAAGAAAGGATGAAGCACATAGGCCCAGAACAAAGCTCTGTCCATTAAAGAAGGCAAAAAAAAAAAAAAAATCCTATACTGGCAGCCCTGTGATTCAGGTAAGATTTTATGTAGGGGTTGTGTGTGTGTGTATGGGGGGGGGTCCCACCTGGCAGTGCTTGGGAGACCATGCAGACTCTGCTACTGAAGGGGGTGGGGGGCTCCTGCATGCAAAGCATGAGCTACAGTTCCTTGAGCTATCTTCCCTGTCCAGACACAAACAAGACGTCAAACCTCATTGAATTCTAAGGAAAGGAGTATTCCCTACTTCTGGGCATGTTCCACCCAAATGCTGGAAACCGGAAGTCTGAAAGGGCAGAGTGTGGGACAAGGCCCTGCCCAAGCCAGGCCAGCCACCGTCTGATCTGAGCCACTGGGTGTCTCCACAACAGTTCATTTTCCATTCATCTTAGGAGCCCCTCAGTCTCACACAGTGGGGGCAGGAAGCCCGAGAGGCTTTGTTTGACGGTGACAGAATTTTATTGCCATTTCAAAGCCTTTCTGCCTGCTGATAAATACGAAATTGCAGGCAGTTCTGGGTTTCCTGTGACATAACACTGAAATATGAGGTCCCACTATTAGATCACAAAAGTAGCATCTGTGTGGTGTTTCCCAGTAGAGTAGAACTCTAGACTGGGGGGAGGTGGAGAGGGATCATATGAGAAGTGTGGGGCTCAAGAACACCCCCCCCAAGACATTCCTGTAGCTCTCTACTCTAATCCTGTTCTAATTCTGAGACCTCTGGTCTCTTCACCCTTCCCAGTCATGTCCATTCATTCCCCTTTGGGGAATATGGCAAGTCCCTTCCTCACTGAGGTCCCTTTCCATCCCAAAGGCTCCTGTTTCCAAAATCTTTCCTCTCTTATTCTGTCTCTTGGGAGTGAGAAAGACCTGCGCTTACAATTGATTTATTTTTTCCAACTATGTTGTTTTTGGGAAAAACAGAATTTTCATTCCTTGAAATCTTGGACTTTGAAAGATTTGCAACCCCAAAACCTCAGTGTGGGTGGGAAGAGGAGGAAAGCATTGGTTTTGCTTTCTATGTCAGAGCTTCCGACAGGTGCATCTTACATAGACTGTATGGGAGAAGGGCCCTAGGGCAAAAGGATTACAAAAAATTAACCCAGGTATATAAGCCTGCTTTGTCTGGCCCTTGATTATGCTTATCTAGGGACGTAAAAGGACTGGAAGTCAGGAGAGGGGAGTGCGTGGCTTAACATTTCCAAGCTGTTCTTCCAGAACCAAGTCTCTGGGCCTTTCTCTGATGGTTGGTTTCCTGGGGCCTCTAAGTCAGAAAAAGTCCCAACAAGAGACATTCTTGGAGGGTCAAGATTTGTGAGCAGAGGGAAGCAAATTCCAGGGTCAAAAGGAAAAAAGGAAAAACCTAACTTTCATCTGTCACAGCTGGCATAGAGATGGAAGCTTTCATTTATACTTAAAAAGCAATGTGGTTGTGTGTATATGGCATGTGGGTGGTATATACATACGTGTGTGTATGCAATGTAGTATAGTGTGGTGTAGTGTATTGTTTTAGCTAACCCCTCTCCTGCTCTGGCTCCCACAGAGCTAATGCAAAGAGAAAACACACAAAGCCCATTTTTGGCTTGACTGGCTTGAAAAAATCACACACGACTGGTTTCCATGCAGCCAGAACCTGTCGATCTCACACCCATTTTCCCACTAGGCTGCATGGCTGTTTATTCCTGTCAACACGTGGTTTCTAAAACTGGCAACGACTTTCTCTTTGTTATACTTACCTTCCTTTCGGGGGCCAGCCCAGACGCTTGGGTGGGTTCATTTCCCATGGACTTACCAGAATAGAGCCGAATCTGATAGGAAGAAGCATGTGGAAGAAAGCTCCTTTCCCAGGCCTCCACACAAGGGGACCTGTGCTGCCTTCGACGCCAGAGCCTGGGGGGACAGTGGGGGAGTGGACAAGGGACATCCTGTCCCCTGCACCAGCATTCTTTCTTCCACCAATTGGGGCATTGTTCTTTGTGTTTGCACACAATTCCGACTAGGTGGAGTAGCCAGTGTGGCATGTCTGGGAAGACCCCCCGCAAACACAAATGCTCCCTTCTCCCAAGCTGATGCCAAGAATCAACCCCGTAGCCCCTTTTACTATGTTGTCTTTGTCCAGGGCCCTTTTACTGGGAAAATACATTCAGAAATGAACTAAAAAAGCCACAAAACATACACCAAAGGCGACACAAACCTCACGGGAGGAGAGGTGACAGTTTTGAGCCACAATATGGAAGAATATGCACCCTGAAAGCACCCATGATATTTAGAAGGAGAAAAGGCAAGGCCAGGTAGACACTTCCAGCGCCCAGCAGCCTGACTATCCCCTGAGGTTGCATCAGTCAAGCCAGCGTGAGGCCTGGTTATAGAATCAGTCCCAAAGGACCTAGGACTGTACATTATTATTTTTTTTAATCTCCAGGTGCACGTACACTAGTGGGCACGCGAAAGAGAGGGGGAAGGGAGAGAGAAAGAGAGAGAGAAAGGGAGGGAGAGAGAGGGAGAGAGGGAGGTATAGAGGGAGAGAGAGGGAGGGAGAAAGAGGGGGAGAGAGGGAAGAACAGAGGGAGAGAGAGGAAGGGAAAGATAGAAGGAGAGAGAGGGAGGGAAAGAGAGAAGAGAGGGAGTAGGACTGTACATTCTTACCTAAAGGACTCTGGGTAAATCACTTCCCTGCTAAGCAAACCCAACTTCATCAATAAAATAAAAATACTGAACCTCCTACCTGCGGTGGTTTTGAAGTTCCAGTGACAGATATGTTTCTGTAAAGCTTCTAAGGATTTTCCATTTATAATTTGACTTGATTCACTTTGGCACCTTCCAGAAAAAAAATCCAAATCATCTTTAAATTCGATGCCTTCTCACTCAGAAACCTGGGCCATAACATAGTCTGCCCTCAACTTGTAGACTTTCTGGAGTGGGAAACTCAGGACCTTTTTAATGAGATTTGCCACCATAAGCTTTGTGACCTAAGCCTGCTTCAGTGTAATCATAGTCACCTCACACACATTTCACAGTGGATGGGAAAGGACCTGTGCTCATGAAAGTTAGCTAAGCAGTCCTAGGTTGAGCAGATGTATACTGGTATTTGTCTCAAATCCTGGTCAACTATCTTCCTTCTTGAAATTTAAGTGTGCTCATTTTCATCACCAGAAACGTATTAAAAATGACTGAAGAGCAATTTCAGAAAAAAATGACAGGAAAGATAAATTCAGACATTCAAAAGGTATAATGATTTTTTGGGTTTATTTCACACTGACACTTTTAGAGAGGTATTCTGTGACCAGTATTAAAATAGGATGAAATATCTGCCCTTTATTTTTTTGGCTGGGGTAGTTTGAGATCACTTAAAATCATTAGAGACCACGAACTTCCGAGTACACTGCTGCATTCCATGGCACTTATTTAGCTTTCATTTCAGCACAAAGATTAATCGGCTTCTGCTTTTGGACATACGATTTGCCAAGCATGTGAAACTAGGTCTTCTTCAGGGAATTTTTACCAAAGGGAATTAGAAGTTTCTAACGGGTAGGGCTTATGATTTAAATCTGCAATTGGTACAAATAGGCAAAGGTCAGACTAAAGAAACATATATCCCAGGGGTCTGCAGAGGGAAATGTAAAGAGAGAAAAGTTGGTCAACAGGGTTTTGCAAATAGTTGCACAACAGATGTTCAAAGTCTTGTGTATATATTGTGATAGGAGCCTAGATGGAGTCAGAGGGGTCCACAAAGATGTTACTGGCCTTCAACCTCACAAAGGTAAATGAACAATAGTGGTAGAAGTGCTTTGGTGACAATTAAACAGTAATTCCTTCCTGTTTTTATTTTAAACAGAATCTTACTTCTGCTCAGAAAATTAATTAGTAGACGGCTCTGTGAAACTGGATCCCACTGAAAATTTAGTTTAGTTGGTATCAAAAATTATAATTATTTCCCTGCCAGACTACAATTCAGGGCAATGGGAAGTCTGAAAGATCTTCTAGGAAAGTTTCCTCACTCTTGAAAATAAGAAATCAAGATGTGAGAGAGAGAGAGAGTGTGTGTGTGTGTGTGTGAGAGAGAGAGAGAGAGAGAGAGAGAGAGAGAGAGAGAGAGAGAGAGAGAGAGAGAGAGAGAGAGAGAGAAAGGAGAAAGAAAGAAGAAAAGGGTTTTGGGACTGGCAAGGTGGCACTAGAGGTAAGGTGCCTGCCTTGCAAGCGCTAGTCAAGGAAAGATTGCAACCGCGGTTTGATCCCCCAGTGTCCCATATGGTCCCCCAAGCCAGGGGCAATTTCGAGCGCTTAGCCAGGAGTAACCCCTGAGCATCAAATGAGTGTGGCCCGAAAAAAACAAAAACAAAAAACAAAACAAAAAAAAAGAAAGAAAGAAAGAAGAGAAGGGTTTTTTCTTTCAAGTAGTTTCAAATCGAAACCTGTTTTGAATCCCTGGTTTCCTGAGCACTGTGTCTCCACCACCCGAAAGGAAGAAACCAGATTTTCTATTTCTGACATGTATACATTGCTGGGAAGGAATGTAATGCTTGGTGCTATTGCAACCATTTTGTGAACAAGAAGGGAGACAAGGCAGGCAAAGTCAACAAGCCTTTATCATGTTTTAAGCTTTAAAACTCTGGATCTGGTATTATGTTTCACCGCTTACCCAATAAACTCTGGTACTACATCCCTAGAAACTTATTATTGTAGGTGAAAATAATCTTTTTTTCTTATTTAGTAAGTTACTCAAAGAGTCTGTCAAGTCAGACTTCTAGGTTTGCATTCTAATTTTACCATTTAGCATTATGTGAGAACTTGGGCTTCTCTGTATCTCTCCTCTAAACCTAATTTGGGCTAGATGCTGATAGTATTAGAACAGGAAGAACTAACATGTGAAAAGTTCTATAACATGACTTTTTTTTTATAGTCATCATTTTCTGTTGAATCTAGATTTTGCCTTGGGAAGTGCTGCATGGCTTCAGCAGCTTTCAATTAATCCCCCCTTTTTTAAATCAAGAAACTAGAAAATTGACAAAAAAAAAAAAAGGTGAACAATTCCTTTAAAAACTAAACATTTCTCCAAAGAATATATATAATATCTGGGCCAGAATAATAGCATAGTGGGTAGGGTATTTGCCTTGCATGTGGCCCACCTAGGTTCAATCCTTGGCATCTCATATGGTCCCCGGAGCCTGCTCAGAGTGATTTCTGAGAGCAGAGCCAGGTGTAACCCCTGAGCACTGCTGGGTATGGTCCTAAACCAAATAAAATAAATAATATAAGTGATATCCCCATAAACTCATGTAATGACGCTCAGCATCATTAGTCCTTGGGAGATGCAAGTTAAAAACATGATGAAATGCCATTTCACACACACTAAGATGGCTTAATTCAAATGTGTACATATCGTGTATATGCACCCATATAAGTGTCAGGGGAAACAGAGATCTGGGACATGTATACAGCTTTTGGGATACACTAATTATTACCACAAGGACAATTAACAATCAGAGAAAATGCCAAAAAAAGGAGTGGGGGGGCTGGCATTGAAAGGCATTCTGCCACATTTATAGATTAAACATTTATATACAAAATCTGTATTATTTACAAATGCCAATACCCAAATGACCTTCACAGTGCTAATTATATTTGGTTTGCAGGCAAGGTTTTACTTTCTCATCTGCTGTGCTCAGTACTCCTTTATAAGGAATAAATTTTAATCTCGGCATAAGCATTCTCTTCTTTAATAATAAAGCTCGAGAGTAGAAAGTAAGAGTTAACTTGAAAGGGATTGGTTCCATAGTCATTGCTGGTGTGAAATTTTAGAAAAACTAATGTATTTCGATTGAGAAATAGATTTGCTATAATGTGCTGCTGATGGAACTGATGCAGCCGATCTGGATAAAGCCCTTCACCTCCTCTCAGCTGGAGCTGAAGCAGGTACAATTGGATGGGGAGAGCTGCTATCCTGCTGGGCAGAGGCAATTTGCCTGAACTGGAAACCGAAGTGTTAACCACATGGAGTGCAAGACCGTCCACCCATCCTTGGCTTCTGTGCTGGGGCTTTCACGCTGGGTTTGCAGGGGGTCAGAAACAGTGCCGGTTTGATTCCTAATTGTACAGAGCAGCTGATCAGTATCTGCAAGACTTCTTGAACAAAGAATGCATTTAAGACCTTCCTATTGCTTGCTGACTTCATTTTAAATTTAACAGATGTCAGTTTGTGACACATAAACATGTCTCCCTAGGCGAGGGATTAGAGCAAATTTCATTTGACGCCTAGCATGAAAGCTATGCTATCTTGTGTGCTGAAATATTTTTTATATTTTTGGGTTTTTTTGTTTATTTGTTTGTTTTTAAGAGAAAGACAGAAGGAGGGGGGGAAAAAGCCAACAACAAAACATTCTAATTTCAAAAGCCTGCAACCGTGGAAGAAAACCAAGAAAACCAATTTACCTAGAAGGCATTGTCTTGGAAAGCTTTGTGAGCCTAGGGTGCCATCTTGTGTTCATATGGGGCATCACATAAGGTGGTGTCCGGGAAGGTCATTGATACAGATTTATATTTAATTGATAACAGATTTAATTGAGGTGTTGTTGTTTTCAAGTTCTTCAGCAGCATCTCATTAGTAATGAGACCTTGGGCATATCGCAGAACTTCTCTGGATCCTTGGATCACTGTCTACTTGCGGAAAGAGGAGATCCTAGAAGCCTTCTTTTTAGGGTTGTTGAGAGAGTACATCTGGAAATTGGAAGTAAATGGAAGCTCTCTCTCAGGTGATTTGCTTGTCAAGATGTGAGGAAAGGGTGGGATCTGGGTATTTGGGTTTCTACTTTCTGGTTGAGATTTGCATTCAGAAGAAAAATTTTTTTTTCAGCAGTTGTCAAACAGGAATGCTTTCTGTTTGTATGAAAATGGCATTTGGGGTTTATCCTTGAGGATTGATAAATCTCCAGTGGGTGATCTATTTTTATTAGATTTCTGTGTGAGAATTGGGAGAGGTGCTAGGTGAGAACCATCTCTCTGTGGAGTTTGGGTCTGGGACAGGAAGCAGAGCCAGAAACTAGCCAGTGCCAGGAATGGCACTGGGACCTCAGGTCACCATTATACTGGCGCTCAGGTGCATTATTTTAGCTTTTTCTTTTCTTTTTAAAAATTTGAGGGAACCGTTTCCACTTTGTGTTTTTGGAATACAGTGTCAGAAATCTTCAAATGAAGATTTCACTAAAATACTATTATTACTACTGCTACCCCCAAATGGAGCAACCCCCAGCCTGGAACTGCAGGATACAAATATTTGGTTCGGTTTGCCAATGTCTATGCCCTTTGTTTCTTTATTTCCAGCCACATCTATTCCCTTGCTTTATTTCTCACTTATGAATGAAACTGCTCAGTACTGTTTTTCTCCTCTTATTTTGCTTAGTGTTGAGCCACCCCACCCCATGATGATGTTTCCAAACTACCTGGCAGTCGGAACCCCATAGAGCAACTCTTTGGGGATTCTTCTTGAGGCAAACAGCTTCAGTAACACCACCGCTCCATAGATGGGAAAGGACAGCACAAAGAGGGGTGCCATCTCCCCCCCATGATTAGTGGTTCCTAATCAGCTAGACTCAGTCCATCCTTCCTCCCTCACAAAGAGTTCTGATTAAAGAAGAGATTTCCTATCAATACTCCATTGCTCCCGAGGCAATCTTAAGCCTCAATGCGTATGCTTATCTTCTCTCTGGCGCTGCAATCATCTCTGGCTATATTTCTGCTATGTCCTGTCACTGACCTGTTTGTCTTGTCTTACATAAGCATTGTTGGAATGGAATAAAAATGCCTTTGGTCGTCAGCCTTGGACCCATTATTTCCCATCATCAGCCGGGGGAAACATCCTTCCTCCTGGATGCACAGGGAGGATGGAAGTTGACCCTTGTCTGCCTAAGACTGACAAGGTCAGCACACTTTAGAATAATCCTTTCCATTCCCATTCATTTTGTCAGAAAGGCAAGATTTCATTTTTTTCTTAAGAGTTGAACGTGTGTGTGTGTGTGTGTGTGTGTGTGTGTGTGTGTGTGTGTGTGTGTATGTGTGTGTGTGTGTGCGCGCTGTGTGATTCCCAGCCATTCAATGTTTGAGCCTAGAAATGCCAGGGTCACAAAAACTACACTTGATGATGCCCAGGGAGCCATGCAGTGCTCAGGACCAAACTTGGGACATGGTCATGCCAGGTATGTTTTTCAGAGCATTCTGAAGCTGGAAAGTGTAGTAACTCCATTTTTTTCCCTCATTATTACGATAGTTTTTTTTTTTCTATCTTGTATGGATCCATATAAAGTTCAGTAATGTTCGTTCTATTTCCTTGAAGAATGCCACTAGAATTTTGATAGGGACTGACTCTTGTCTATTACTTTGGGTAAGATGGACATTTTAATAATGGTCATGCTTAGAAAAGAATACTTTTAAAGCTACTAATTTTAAATCAGTGGTCATTTGCTCCTAATTGTGTCTTGATTATTAAAAACCTAATAGTCCAGAGAGCAAAACTCATCAATTTTATGAGGGAAGCTCAAATAATCAGGCAAATAGACTCATAGGCCTGGGAGTTGGATGGGAGGTGACACTGTGGCATGAGCTGAGAAGACCATAAATTTCATCAGCATTGTAAATATACTACCTGAAATATAATACATTAAAAAGTTAAAAATCTTCAGAATGATAATCAAAGAATGATGACAACTACCATTAAAACAAATAACTGAAACCTTAACAGTTAAAGGTTGTCACAGTATTAATTCTTTAAGAAAGCTCCTCTCTTGAAAAGATCAATTTTTGCAGAGTGCTGGTCCAAGCTGAGGCATCACTGCAAATCCAACTTGTACATTTACCATTTGGATTTCTTAAAACTTCTGGGCAAGGATTCTTAGTCTCCAGTGTGCCATAGTAATGTTGGAAAGAGATAGAATTTACTTCCACTGGGACTTATGCTCAGGCCATTCCCGAGGCCCCCGGGTGTCTACTGAAGATGAAATGAACTATAGTCCACAAAGGCAATTGGCATTCATTGCTTAAAACTTCAGGAGCACTTTTTTCGGCACCAACTTTGCATACAGGAAATGCAACAATGAATAAAACATAGCTCCTGCCCAGAATTTACAATGAACTAGGCTACTATAGGTGCTGTGAAAATGCCAAGTGCCTGCAAATTTTTGTGGAATGGTTCTTTTTGAACATCATGCATTTTGAATTTGATGTATTTTTATTTTGCTTTCTTACTATAGTAAAATTAAAACCTGCTGAAATTTTCCCATCAAGAAATAAATATCAGGGCCAGTGCGGTGGCACAAGGGGTAATGCGTCTGCCTTGCCCACACTAGCCTAGGACAGACCGAGGTTCGATCTCCCGGCGTCCTATATGTTCCCTAAGCCAGGAGCAATTTCTGAGCACATAGCCAGGAGTAACGCGAGCATTACTAGGTCTGCCCCCCCCCCCAAAAAAAAGAAAGAAATATCACTAACATTTGGAGAACAGCATACTTCTTATTTATAGCTTAAATACATGGGAATTATACCCTTAAAGATATTTAAACCTGCCTTTTCAGAATAGCAAAGGGTAGTAGGTATCTTGACATGGTTGGGCATACCATCAATTTACCTTTTATCGCTACATGAAGTCGTATATGCAGCATTGGCCAGCTCTAGTCAAATGCTTTTGCTCTCCATTTCCCTCCAAATCCAAACTTGATTTCCTCCTTGAACTCTTTCAAGTTAGCTCAATTGCAACTTGCTTACTAAGTAAGGTCTGCTTTGACTTTAGAAACAATTTATTGTTTTTAAATTTTTTAAAATTGAATCACTGTGAATTAGAGAATTATTGAGTTATTCATGTTTGAGTTTAGGAGTACAATGTTCCAACATAAAACTCTTCACCAGTGCCTCCTTCCTTTCACCAATGTCCCCAGTTTCTCTCCTGTCCCTGAGCCTGCCTCTATGGTAAACATTATGTTTTTTTTCCTTTCCTTTCCCCCACTTTTAGTCACTAAGTTTTACAATACTGTTACTGATATGGTATCACTTTACCTCCTTCAGCACCTAGTCCTGATCAAGAATGCCCACTTCCCTCTCTCATAGTCATAGTGGCCCCTTCCCTGATCTATCCCATTTCTCCACCCAGTGACTTCCTATGAAGGGCCAGTTCTACTCTTCATTATTGCCTTTAGACTTAGGTATTCCTTAGATAATTTAATTGAGAATGGGATCCATGCAATCTAAATCCCGTTGTCTAAATTAAATTGTCTTCATTATGTTAATCGTCTTTCTCCCACAGGAATATAAAAGCTCTCCAAGAACAGATATTTATGCTCACTGTTTACTAATATTTCTAGTTCTTAGATGTTATCTGGCACAGTACATATGTAGAAATGCTGAATATGACAGAGCTCAACAGAGGGTGGGCAGAGGGAGGCCTGCTCCATTTCACAACTTCAGGAACACCACTCTGTAGCTTGAATGGCATTTACTGACATTGTGCACTATACAGACTGCATAGCTATACCCGAAGATTGTAACCATCGTGGCATTATTTTGTCTGAGGATAATTAAATATAAACTTTCTAATAATAAAAGCATACCAAAACAAAGAAAAATAACATGCCAATTTCTTCAATCTAGAGCTATTTCATTAACATTTTCTGAGTGTTTTTGATACTTATGCAAAAATGCTTTTTTTAAAAGAAATAACATCAAAATATACTAAAATTTGGGCATTACTGTCTAATAACACAGTATGAATGCTCTGTGTCAATGAATACAATTCTTTTTTATCTCTTTAAAGCAGGTGTCCCTGGTTTAAAATTAAGACCCAGAAGTCAAATCTAGCATTAAAAAAAGTTTTACTTGAACACAACCATGTCTTTAAATATTATCGTATATCTGGCTTTAAGCTACACTATCAGAACTGATTGTTTTGTTTCAGGGCCACTCCTCACAATCACAGCTGAGGACTGAATCGGGGTTAGTTGTATGAAAGGCCAGGTCTTTATCCCTCGACTCTCTCTCAAGCCCCAGAGTTGATTATTTATGCCAGTAACCTATCAGACTTTCAATATTTATTGCCTCAGTTTAACAGAAGATTTGGGTGACCCTTGCTAAAATGTTTCCCTATCAGTATACATTTAGTTTCACTACCTTTTTTATAGAGAAAAACATATAAAAAACAGAGACATATGTCTAGTATATCAATAATTTTCTAAGACCAGAAAGATAACTCAGCGGTCAGAGTAAATACGTTAGCAAGCTCCTAGTTTTGATCTGTACACCACATGCCAACCCCAAATCCAGCACTGAGGGGGGGGTAGCCCTTATTGCCCATAACTGCTAGGCCCAAGCTTCACTGTATCACAGGGCATTGAAATGTAGCCCAATATCACTGGGAATGGCATCAAGCTCCTAAGCAGTTGAGAGGACTCCAAAAATAAAATAAATTTCTAGAAGTGGAAGGTTGGGCTATGTATCCAAATGCCCCAAACACTGCTGTTCTGGATTAAATTAATCTGTGTATCGGATTAATCTGTATACTAGATTAAATTAATCTGAGTGCTGCCACCACTAGGTGTGACCCAAAAACCAAAAAAAGTAAAATAAAATAAAAAGGTAAGTTTTGGGATGTGTGTTGTGGATGTGTGCATGTGTGTGGGGTGCAGATTTTATACCTTTCCATCAGTTCTTAGAGGATATTCCTGGCTCTGTGCTAAGGGGTCATTCTCACCCATTCTCAAAATAATGAGTGCTAGAAACTAAAATCAAATTACTTTCCTGTATGTGCTGAACTATCTCTTCAACTGCAGAGAGAGCTTAGGTTAAGACACTGGCCTTACCTGTGGCAGATGTGGGATCAAGCCTTAGCACCACATATGGTGTTCTAAGTACTGCCAAGGGTAATTAATATGTGAGTACAGTGCCACAAGTAAGCCCTGATAAATGCCAGATGTGGCTCAGCAACCAAAAGATAAAGTTCAAAACCAGACTCAAAGCTTTGCATGTGGGATCCCTGGATTCAATTCTAGGTACAAAATCTCCCAACCTTGTGTTATGATGGGAGTAGACCCTGAGTAACAAGTCAAGTATGGACCTAAAACTAAAAATAAAGTAAAAAGCTAAAATAGTATTATCTGCTAATGTAGCTAAGCAAGACAAAATAAGTGTATAGATTATGAAGGGA
The DNA here is from genome assembly GCF_024139225.1 of Suncus etruscus. Taxonomy (NCBI): domain Eukaryota; kingdom Metazoa; phylum Chordata; class Mammalia; order Eulipotyphla; family Soricidae; genus Suncus; species Suncus etruscus. The sequence continues at coordinate 24,044,341 of NC_064867.1, read as the reverse complement.
GAGGTAAAAATTTATTTGCAGGTGTATGATTATGAAGATAATCCTATTGCATTGACAATGCCAAATCCTGGAAGTAAGCAATTATGACTGAAGCAAGATTGTGCTTTGCAAAGTTAAAATACAAAAGCGAGTTATTTTCTTCTTTATCAGCAATTAAAACTTGAAGTTGAAAACACCATCATATACATCAGTATTTGCAAAAACAAAATACTTAGGAATAAGTTAACAAAATATGTACAAGATACATTACAAAAACTGCAGGACTCTGATGATCTCTAAGATAATATATGGAGAAATATTCTATGTAGGTAGAAAGGATAGACGATATTAGTCAACATGGTAGTTATTCCCAACTTGCCCTCTAATCAATACAATTCCAATCAGGATCCCAACAAGGTATTTTTTAGGCTGATTCTAATATTTCTATGAAGAGAAAAGGGGCCTGGGAGATTTTAAAGGGCTGTAGTGCATCCCCCTGAAAGACTGGAGTGTCCTAGGTTTAATTTCCAGCACCATATGGTCTCCCACAAACCACTGGGGAAACCTCTGAAAGCTCCCAGCTCCTTAGGGAGGACTTCCAAATATATGATGCAAGAGATCTATACCAATATATCAAAGAAAGACAATTTTGAAGGAATGAAACTATTTAACTCCAAGACAAAATCAAGGATAATCAAGTGTGTAATATTGGAAAAGAAAGGGATCAATAGAACAAAACAGATACTCAGAAAAGTGATCCATATGAATTCAGTCAATTGATCTTTGAGAAAGGAGCAGAGGCAATATAATAGAACAAAATGATTTTTTAACACACAGTATTGGACAACTGGAGGGCTATATGCCCCCCAATATACCTTTGAAAAATTATATCTTCGAAAAATTTAACTGAGAATGGATCACAGACCCAAATATGGAGTGTAAAACTGGGGCCAGAGTGATAGCACAGCAGGTAGGATGTTTGCCTTGCATATGGCTACCTTGGGTTCGATCCTGAGCATTTCTTATGGTTCCAAGCCTGCCAGGAGTGATTTCTGAGCACCCAACCAAGAGTAGCTCCTGAGTGCTGCCTGGGTGTGACCCAAAAACAAACCCAAAAACTAAATGGAATATAAAACTAAAATTCCTCAAAAATAACACAAAAAGCCTTGATGCGCTTGACTATAAAAAAGACTTTAATTAAGCTACCAGTCATAATTTCAAAGTTCTGTTCTGTAAGATTTCAAAATAATTTAAACCAAGAAAAATATTTGAAAACAACTGACGACAATTTAAAACATGAGTCCTTAAGGCTCAATACCAGAAAATTATTTTTTCAATGGAGCAGAGCTAGAGATACTCCCGGGAAGAAGTCGTTTTGTACATGGCCGACCCTGATTTTATCCTTGACGTTGCATATGGTTCCCCAGGTACAGCTAGGAGCAATGCCTGAGTAATCACTGAACTAGCAGTAATCCCTGAACTAGGAGTAATCCCTGAGAACTGTGGGGTATGGCCCCCAAACATAAACAAAAACAAGTATAACATAAAAATAGGCCAGCAAGATTGACAAATACTTCCCCAAAGAAATATGAGGCAAATAAGCATGTAAAAGATGTTCATCCTCATAAAATCAAGAAAAACCAAAACTAGGATCATGTATGACTATCAGAATGACCAAAATAAATACTTGTAACACCATCTCTGCAAAATAAAAGGTGTTCTGTTATTGGGAATGCAAAATAGTAGATACTTTGGAAACATTTTAGCATCTTAGAAAATGGAATATATTCTTGCCTATGATCTGAAATTAACTCTGGATTACCTAAAGAAATTATATACACAAGCCTAAAAATGAATTTTTACAGTATTTTAGTTTAGTTATCAAAACTTAAGAGCAATAAAAATGTTCTTCAGTAGGTGAACTATGTAATATCCTGACAACAGAACTATTTAGGTAGATAGACATGCCTATCTGTATTGGTGTATTGAAGTTCAAAGTGTTTCAATTTCAGAATCACTTAAGACTTAAAAAAAGACATTACTAAACCAACTTGCACATATGTAAACCATGTTACTTAGGAGCCTGAATCTCTGAAATGCACCCCAGATCAAGTTTCTCTCACTTGGTATGTGTGACGTTGGTATCATTGAGTGCATCCTATACCACCACCTTTTGCCTGCCAGTATAACAGGCCCATTTAAAAGATTGCTAAAGCCCTCCTCTCTCTTCTCCTCTACTCCTTTCTCTCCCCCTCCCCTCCTCTCTCCTCACCACTTCTCTCTTCCCCCTACTCCTTTCCCTTCCCCTCCCCTCCCCGCTCTTCCCCTCTAAAAAAAAAAAAAGATTGATAAAGTTTAGGTCTCTTGATTCTATTGTCTTTGACTTTGGCTTGGATATTTAGCTGTCCTTATTTTTTCTCCACCAATGCTTCTGAGATCACTTGACCCCTACACCCAGCCTTTCTTTTCTTCCTTTCTTCATAGTTTTATACAAAAATGCAAAAATATGTGGTAAAACAAAGTAGCCCATGTCCCAAGGTTCTATAAAAAAGGTGAGAGTCCCTATTTAAAAGAAAGAAGTTAAAAAGAAAAAAAAAAGAAATAGAAGGTTGTGTGTGTGTGTGTGTGTGTGTGTGTGTGTGTGTGTGTGTGGCAGTTTTTTGTTTTTGCATAGGCTCAGAAAAGTTGGGGAAAATACAAAGGAAAAATCTTTGGCCTAAAACCAGAGAGACTCTATGCATGAAACATCCTGCCATAAGACCAACTAGATAGAGGCTCCAGGCATACTAAATTGTCTAAACCCCCCTCCCCACAGCAGAATTCTGTGATCATTAAACAGATGTTACTGAAATATTGAACAGATTCTGCTTCTACTGTGAAGTCACTCAAAACATGAGGTAAGGGATCAGGCTTAGGTTTTAAAGAACACTCCCAGTTAAAATGACCCCATAGTGGGGCCGGAGAAATAACATGGAGGTAAGGCATTTGCCTTGCATGCAGAAGGATGGAGGTTCAAATCCCGGCATTCCACATGGTCCCTGGAGCCTGCCAGGAGTGACTTCTGAGTGTAGAGCCAGGCCGGATGTGACCCAAAAACCAAATAAAAGAAATGACACATACTGGTCCAGATTTATTCTTGAGAGATGGGGTGGGAGGTGGGTGATTCACTTAAGAAACCTTTTTGTTGTTGTTTTGTTTTGTTTTTGGGTCACACCCGCAGCGCACGGGCTTTATGCTCAGAAACTGCCCCCGGCAGGCTCCGGGGACCATATGGGATGTCAGGATTCAAACTACCATTCTTCTGCATGCAAGACAAACGTCCTACCGCTGTGCTAGCTCTCCAGCCTCCATTTAAGAAACTTAATCAGGGATAGGCCTTCCTCTTTTATAAACAACTCACACTTTTTCTTTATGGTTACTTTCCCAGATGTTATTTGTCAGAAAAAAGAAAAAAACCCACCTCCTAACTGAACTCAGGAGTGTTCGCACTGCGTTACTTCTACAGAAAATGTTTTCCCAACATGGAGCCAGACTAAGCTGTCTTCCATGTTTGGTAGACATGAAAGAAATGAATGGGATATTCATGTAGCTTTTTTAACCTGCTTTGTTTTAAAAGTGTGATTAAGTATTATCAAGTCTCAAAGTTTTTAAAGGCTTGAAATGTTACTATTGCTTCAAATTTATAGAGTGCTATTATGACCCAATATCCCAGCTGTAGAAACATTTGTTCTGCCTTTAAAGACCTACAGAAATTTGAAGACAACAGGTGATAGTTGAGTTTGAGACATGTTTCGCTACATTACAGAACCCTATATTGTCCTTAAACTAGGGGTTATGCTGAAGCTGATTCCAGTATCATGCAACAGTCCATAGTTCGATGGGGGCATGAGGGGCCACCAAGCATGGGTCAACAGGCGTGTTGGTTGTAGTTGTTTGTATAGGCATGAGCTGGGGTCACCTGTTGTCTTCAAATACCCTTGTTTTCTTTCTTTTTTTTCTTTTTAAAACATAAAAGGGTCACATATCTCTTTTGTATATCTCAGATGTATTCCCTTAACATCTATAACTTTTTTTTTTTGGGCCACACCCAGCGGTGCTCAGGGGTTACTCCTGGCTGTCTGCTCAGAAATAGCTCCTGGCAGGCATGGGGGACCATATGGGACACCGGGATTCAAACCAAACACCTTTGGTCCTGGATTGGCTGCTTGCAAGGCAAACACCACTGTGCTATCTCTCCTGGCCCAACATCTATAACTCTTTTCAAATATCCTCATATAGTGACAATTTTGTCCACTAGATTAGTTATTTGATTGTTTGATTTTCCCCCTGTGAGATGTTTTATAAGCAATACTGGTAGAAGAGTAACTCTGTATAGATTTCACGTTTATAGCAAGTTACGGGAAATGTTGGACTTTATTCTTCGGCCCCAGATGCACCAACAATATCTTGTGGCATTGCTTCTCTTTTGCATAGGCACATTAAAATGGGAAAATAATACATATGCAAACAAATTCTTATCTAATAGAGATGGGAACACAAATTTGGTAATGTAATTAGGCCTTTTACCCTGAACATTGGCATAATGATTTGGCTCAGGCCTCAGAAGAATGGGCATCGCCCATACACACCTGAACAATGGATACCATCTATGGAAACAACCACAATTGTCTTTAACATTCTCAGGATCCAAGCCTCTACCAGAGAAGACCTACCACTGCTTTGGCATTGACTTACTCCAAAGAGTACTCCCAACACCCAGGTGACTCAGCAACAACCTGCATGCAGGGCAGATCGCTCTGCATTTAATGATATGCTGACACTAGAAGATGCTCCACATCAGACTGACATCCACGAAAGAAATGCACAGAATCCAGAGTCTTTAAATATAAAAGTCTGATACCAACTATAGCTAAAGTGTGAAAAAGTTTCACCGGGACCTTGAGAATGACTGGAGTTGGATAAACTGGTATGCCTGGAACCCAGAGTCTGTCTTGTGCCAATAAACTTCTGGGGTGAGGCCTTTTTGTAATCAGGTCAAGGATTTTTTTTTCCCATTTTCTCCATTTTTCTGGACCTATGTAAACATTGGCGATTGCCACTATCACACCTTTACTATATTTTTTTTTACTCTTATCCTTTAAGGAAAAAATACAACTTACTGAACATAAAAACAAATTACTGTAGTAGAATGCCTGTCTTGAATACAGGCAGGAGATGGGAAGGGGGGAGGGAGTAATGTTGCACTGGTGAAGGGGGGTGTTCTGGTTATGACTGTAACCCAAATATGATCATGTTACTTAAAGAAAAGATATATTTAATAATAAAAAAAGACCTACAGAAATTGCTATCTGGGAATCTTATCATTAGCACAAAGCCTTAATGGACATGCACAAAGGATACAAAACCTCCACGACTTGGGGGAAAATGAACTACAGATTAAACTGGAAAACACAGAGCAATTTTGTACGGTGGTAGTTCCAACTTCTGTATCAAAAGAATTTTTTTTCACTTTTGGGGATTGCCCCACAGCTACAGCCATATTGGACAGATGTTTTTAAACTCGAAATACAATGCTGAATTACCTATCATTTCTTTGCTATGCAGATTGAACATTTTGCATAAACATTCAAAAAAGCCTGTTTATAGTTTGAACTTATTATGTTTATAGTTTCCTACCACCAAACGTACTATCTACAGATGGAAATTTCAGTGTCTTTGAAGGATGGTGAGGAATTGTCCAAAAGATTCTGTTAACACACAGAGAGATGTATTATACATATTGCTGGCAAGAGCTAGATTATGCAGTAACCAAAATATATACAGGAGCAAGCCTCAACTCAAAGAAGTGTTTCAAGAATTCCAAATGATTATCCTCAACAGCTGGGTCTATTTGCATGATTTGGTCAATGAAAAACAATGCCACTTTTCTCCTTTATAGTTCCTCACCCTCTCTATTGCCATCTCTATTGCAAAAACAGAGTGGTATGTTTCTTTATCACTGTTACTCCTTATTACCCTCAAATGATAATGCAATCAGGCAAGACAATTACACAATGTGGTAGCTCTTTTTTATGCTTACCTTTAAGATAACCAATAAAAATTTAGAGAAGTGTGTAGGGAGGTTTATAGTTCTAGATAGAACTGCTGTATTTTTGAAATTTAATCACATCCTTGTAATAAAGGTGACAGCATAAAATATTTTGACTTTGCTTTTTTTGGAGGAACTTTCAGGGCAACACCTGGCCTTGTTCTAGAATCACTCCTGGCAGTGTCAGGGGACTATATGCAATGCCAGGGACTTAAGCTGGGGGGTTAGGCACATCAAGACAAGCACTTTAACATGGCACTATCACTCTGGAACTGCAGAATTTTTTTGAACTACAAGAAACATTTTTAGGTGTTTTTTTTAGGAAACCAAAAAGCATACAATATACGGTTCTTTTAAGGCTTTTTGTTTTGTTTTTGGGTCACACCTGGCTGTATTCAGGGGTCACTCCTGGCTTTACCCTCAGAATTGCTCCTGGCAGGCTCGGGGGACCATATGGGATGCTGGGAGTCAAACTACCGTCCTTCTGCATGCAAGGCAAATGCCCTACCCTTCATGCTATCTCCAGGGCTATCTAATCTTTTAAGTCATAGTTCTGCCATAACTTTTTTTTACTAAAAAATGTAATGCTCTACACATGGAATTGTTCAATCCCAAAGACTTACCTTTGAGAATTTAGTTACAATGCTAAATTGCAAGTCTAGCTAAGATATCACCAAGTAAGAACCAGATCAACAGCAGAGTGGGTAGGGCGACTGCCTTGGATGTGACGGTTCAAGTTTGATCCCCAGCATGCCACATGAATCCACCACCCTCCCTCCAGCTACCACGAACAATTTCTGAGTGCTGAACTGGGAATAACCCAAGTGCTACTGGACATGGCCCAATGACAAAATAAAACAAAAAAATATATCACCAAGTAGGTTTTAAAGTATATGAGTCAATTATGGAATGTTAAAATGTTAAATATTCTTGAGTTATGGGTATAACATGCATCTTTAAGAACTGCCAACCTTCAGATTATACTTTGAATATTAAAAATTCATCTTTGATTATTCAAAAGGCATTCATTATGATCTTACAGGTCTTGGCATAATTTTCACAATTGCTATAAAATACAATAAATGAATGTTCAAAAACGAATCACCTTTTCTGTTTACATAACTGTAAATCCTAGGGCTGTACCAGAAAGAGGTATTAACTTTTGTTATGACCTCAAATGAATTAGAAACAATAGGAAAAGTTTAAATTCTATAATTAGCAACAGAAATATTCCCTATTTTGTATACCATACTTATAGTCACAATTAATAAAAAAAAAGTAGACTTTGAAATGTCAAACTATATACCCAACTCCCCCAATATTTTTATTTTGGGGCGGAGCATACCTGAGGTTATTTCTGGTTTTGCACTCAGGATTTTTCCTTGTGCTCAGGGAATCCTAATGAGTGGCTTGAACCTGGGTGAAGTACATGCAAGTGTCATTGTCATTCCCCATCTATCTCTCCAATCTGCTCTCACCATGAAAGATATAGCATGGACAAGCAAGCCAAAAACTCTTTGGATAAGAAAGTTTATTTCTATTTATTCATTTATGCAAAGATAATACAGTAATAGATAATAGAAACATACTTTTATATTTAAAATTAATTTTCCATTTTGAAAGGTTCAGGGCTTTCTCTCTCTTTTTTAAATTCTTCAGGACTAAAACAATGAAGTTTATTCCCTTAAGTTTTCTTAAGACTATACTGATAATTAAAACTGGTTCTTTATAATCTAGATACCAATTAATAAATCTGGAAATTTAACCTAGACTGATATATGAATGTTTTGGCATACACAGAACAAAGTACAGAGAATTTTTGAAAGGACATATTTCAGGGTAATTTCTAATTCTGAGGCATAAGAAAACCATCTTAGGGATCCTCAAATTAAGACTCCTTCATATTTATCATGACAACTATTGGGAATTATAGGACAATGATGGGCACTGGTGATATGACCCATGGTAGTTGCTTTACATTAGGGGTAAATAAAGTCCAGGTTTTAGCAAGGGAGCCAATGAAAGCAAGGCCAGAAAATAATTTTCATTCATGTCTATGGCAGGTCAAATGATGCCAATGTAAGTATCTACTTAAAAAGCATTATTCTATGTCTACATTTCCAAGCTTTAGCCCTCAAATTATTCATGCTGCTACTTCTTTTTATCACTTGTTCTAATAGTAAGCATGGAAGAAGAGTAGCAGTCAGGAAAGCAAGACTTTGGGTACAGAAAGGGGCTCTGGTTCTATGGTTTGTTACAACGTACAACTAGAAATAGACTATTAACTCTAAGTATATTCTTGGGATATGCTAATTCTTGGGATATGCTACTCAAACAACTTGTGTTCTCCTAGACATATTTTAAAGGAAATGTAAGGAAATATAATAGGCTAACAAAAATCTATTTGCATCTTTACAAAAAAAATTCCTTTCAGATACTCTGATTAACCTTAAGTAACATAAAAAAGTTTCAGCATTCTTTAATACCAAAATTTTACACAATTTAAGACACAGCTATTAATAAGCATTTAAAGAAAAAAAGAAAAAGAAAAAAGGTGACTGTATCTCATTAAATTTACTAGTAAAGTTTGGTTTGTTTGTATTCTTTAAAAACAATTAGGTTCAGAATTTTAGTTATCCTAATTACCATCCCAATCAAATAGAATATCTATGAGTGGTATCTAGAGAAAAGATAAAATACTTTGAACTAAGAAAGACCCACTGATTGGACTGTTTAGAATCTGTTTTATTGGGTATAGATAAGGAAGACTTAAATAAAGCTAAGAATATATTGAGTTCCACTGATTAAAAAAGCAGTTTTAAAAACTCTGCTTTTGTGGCAAATTTCAAGACAAATAATACTATGAAAATACTATTGTTCACAGATATGAGTTGGAGAAATGAAATACTTATATTCAAACCATCAAAATTCTGACCTTTCAAAATAGGATGCTTACTAAAACAATTTTTGAAAATCAGCATTTACTTTTAGCCTCTTTAAAATATCAATTTCAATTTAAAAATCCTTACAAATATTAAAGTTATTCTTGTCAGTCTCAATTATTTTTACTTTCAACTATATAAACAACAAAGAACCAGTATCTAAATAAATACCTAATGAAGAACGGCTTCAATGTTAAAGTAAAACTAAGCTATAAAACTTTATGGAAAAGTCTTAGTATATCAAAATTCAGTATTAATAGTGAATAACTTTCATTCTTTCCTTATTACTCTAAAGCAGAAACTTGTCATGAGACTAAAAGTTAGCAGAGAAGATCAAACAGATTTAAGGACTGCCCGACTTCTTCTAAAATGCTGCACTCGTTTATCCTAGAAGAGGAAAGAAAACAGCACATTTTTACACTTCATTGAAAATTTCCTTATCACATGTCTAAAAGAGTTGCAAAGTATTTAAAGCATCTATTTTGATATTTAAAAGCAAGGTTACTATTTTTTAGAAGCATTTCTAAATGCTGTGATATCGACTAACTTCATCAACAGTTTTCTTTGAAAAAAATAATCAGAACTGTCAATTAACTGGACTTAGAATCAGTATCTTTTCAGAAATTCATGATGTCAGTGATGTAGAAAGGGTAATTGGTATAAAATGTAATTTTAAAATGACTGGTTTTACTTAATGAAGTGCATATGTAGAAACAACTTGAGAATTCCAAATTTGAATTCCTATGTTTTAGGTGAAAAATACAATTTTATAGTATATAAATAAATTATCATTAACCTTAAGGGTATGTGATTATTTAGAAAAATAAAAGAGAAAATTTACATATTAAAAATTTGTCTTTTTTATTAACGCTTTACTGTCTTTTCCTAGGAATTAAATTCAGTTGTCATATACAGAAGAGTAAATTATGGGAATGATGTATTCTATTAACAAATAACATCTTATTTAAAGCTCAGATACATGGTCACAAACTCAAATATCTTCATACATCAGACAGGAAATATAAAACAACATGGTAAGGCCAAAATTAAGGTATAAAAGAGTATAATAGAAAAACAGTATAACCCCTGCCTTGGTGCTTGTAAGTTTAATCACAACCATTTAGCCAGTAAAAAATAGTTCCAAAATACAAATAACTACAGACTATCAGCTTTCAAGTCCTAGTCCAAAGTAGAAAAACTGAGATATAAGGAAGTCTTTTTGTCTAATAGCAGGTAAAAACTCAATTTTAAACATTTCTGATTGCAAACAGAAATTTGGACAATATATATTATCCTACTAGTCCAATTCTTTTACTTTTATATTATACTGTCTAAATAGTGAGAAATATGGTATACAGAGTAATAAAAATGTAACAGGTGTAAGTTTTATCATTGATTAACTTTGAAATATCATTAAGTAGCCTATTACAAAGAGCCAAATATATTCTTCTCTTATATGGTTAAGTCCAGAATATGAAAATCTTTAGTTAGGTTATCTAGAACTATAAGAATCGAAGAGAAATAGGGAGTGATTGGAAATAGGTAGAAGGTTTTCTGATAATTAAAATTGATTGTGATCATAGTTACACAGCCCCACTAAAAATAATCTATCTTTAAATGGTTCAATTGTCTAGTATACAAATGTTTCAATAAACCAGTTTTTGAAAAATTTCTTCTTTATTTAAGTACAAAAGCCTGCCCTTATCACCATTCCAAAGCACTGAAAGAACTTTAGTTCCTTTCAAATTATAGATACAGAACTAAAGTAATCTCAAAGATCATTAATCCTGTTTCATATTAGATTTGCTAAATGATTTGTCAAAAACCACAGAATTAGAAAATAGAAAAAAAACCTAAATTCACTATACTTTCACTTTGACTTTGAATGAACTTTATTTTTATTCACTTCTGTGTGCTGCTTCGTTTTCCCTTTATCCCTCAAACCATTCAGATGTCTGTGACTGATACCTTCTCTTCAGTCTACCCTTATAAACTTTGTTCTACCTCCTCCATCTCAATTTTTCATTTGATCAAACCTAGTACATATTTAAACTCTTCTTTAACCCTTTCAATTGTAAATTTCTGAAAAAGATTCTATGTCTTAGTAAAACAATCAAGGTTTAGGTAATATACTGTCATATAAAACTCAACAATGATTTAATTGGTTTGTCAAATACCATATAACCCTATCAATATATATACCACTGTTAGGATGTGAGCCAATAATAGAGGTACATACCACCTTGCGTGTACAGTGAGACCTTCAGTTCAGTCATATACATACACATATAAAAACACAATAAAACTGTGTTTCAAAGGTGACAAATATAAAGTGTATGCCTATCATACCTTGAAGTAATCATCTTGAGTAACAACAGAGTTTCTTGGTCTGCTTTCTGGATTAAATAAGCAAGATACAACAGTCTGAATGCTTCGGTCCACAGATTTCTGAAACACATAAGTTTTCAGTCATATATTCACTGTTAATAAGCTATTAAATACCGAATTTGGTACATGCTTTTCTAAAGAATTCTTACGTAATTACTGATTTCTATAACATATAATTTGGCATGAAAAAAATTTAAATTTAAGAAACATCTTAGTACAATCCTAAAAAGTGGACATTTTTAATACTACTTAATATTTACTTAGTATTTGTTAACTTTTCCTATTTAAGGACTCAATGTTTCAGGTAAGAATATACTAAGTAAAATTTAATTATACTATAAGCTATTAATATTTTCAAATTTTAAATCATATATCACATCAGGGAATTTTCTAATGAGAAGAAATATACGACAAGTTCACACACTTCTATGGGAGTTCTTCACTTGTGCATATTCCAGCAAATCACTTACTTCTACATTCCCATCCAAGAAGAGTTACCACTAAGTAAGTTTTAAAAAGGAAAACAGGCATGTATAGGAGGAGATACCGTTAATTGAAATCTTAATTTTGTTTTTGGGTCACAGTGACATTAAGGGGTTACTCCTGGCTATGCACTCAGTAATTGTTTCTGGCTGTGGGGGTGCATATGGAATGCCGGGGATCTGGCTGAGGTCTGTCCTGGGATCAGCCGTGTGCAAGGCAAATTACTGTATTGTTGTGCTATCGCTCTGGCCCCTAATTTTGGTATTTATATGATTTCTAGTGACTTCACTGTTCTTTGTTTCGAAACTACATTTGACAGGGCTCAGGGCTTTCCCCTGGTTCTGCACTCTAGGATCCCTCCTGGCAAATTAAGGGGACAATATTGGATGCCTGGGATCAAATCTGGGTTGGCCATTTGCAAAGCAAAAGACCTACCTGCTCTACCTATTGCTTCAACCCTGACTCCACTATTCTTGACAATTTCTACTTATCCTATTAAGAGAAGTCTAAATCTTATTTTTTGATAATTTTTATTTAAACACCATAATTATATATATATATATAAAACAAAAATAAAAAACAAGGTTAATATCACACTAATCCCCCCTTTTCAAGAGTAGATTTTTTCTTGTTTTTGTTTTTGGGCCACACCCATTGCAATACACTCAGGGGTTACTCCTGGCCATGCATTCAGAAATCGATCCTTGGTTGGGGGGACCATATGGGACTCCGGGGGATCAAACCTTGGTCCATCTTGGGCTAGTGCTTGCAAGGCAGATGCTTTACCTCTAGCACCACTGCTCCAGCCCCAATGTTTTAAGGAAACCTATTCATTGCATCCTGACAAAGCATATTATTATTGAAGAATTATCAAAAAGTTACTGAATTAGAAACTATAAATATAAACAAAAAATCTGATAGTCAGAAATTTAATTCACTTTTATATAATAGATGAACTATCAGTCAAGCTCTGTGATTTATGATTTTCATAGCTAAGTTTGAGTAAGATGCTTCCTCTCAAAAGGACATTATTTAAATAGAACTATAATGAATACATATGAATAATAAAAATTAGGTGTTTGCCTTCTGTGCTCCATTTCCAGAGGATTGAGTAACTTCATGAATTGAGCATTCATTTGTCAGAACTTCTGCTCCTGGATCAATCTCATTACAGTGGTAGTTAATAGTTGTATAAGCCTACATTAAAAGTAACAAAAATGCAATTACAGAAATGTAAGATATGGTTCTAAACAACTTATTTCTCAAAATGTAGTTGATATTGAATGAATGTATAAATGTGGCCAATATTAAAATTCAATTCTATTATTTTAGAAAATTTAAACTGAATAATTAAAATGCAGTAAGGCAGCCATTTATTTTTAAATTACTCCCAAGCTTCAATATAATCAAAATTTGAAGCATTCTTAGAAAAAGAAATTAATACATCGTAAGAAAATGGAAATTTCTCTGTGCTTGAGAATTTTAACTTCTTGATTATGTCCTTTAAAGTTCAATTCTGAAGCCAGAGAGATAGCTTCAGGTTTGGATTGCATGCCTGGCATACAGAGGCTCCAAACTCAATCCTGGAACATGATACTTCAAGCAACAAGTTGTTTGGAAGGTCCCTTCTAAAAAAAAAAAAAAAATCAAAGTCCCAGATATCCAATTCTGTTCAAATACAAGGTAATGAAAGTTCAGAGGTGTTTTAGAGGTTTACACTCTTGTTTTTGTCCTTCAGTAACATGTCAATAGCAAAATATTTCCTTCCATCATCAATATTTTATGGGAAGAAAATTTCATACTAATTCTAAGCCCATAGAAATAATATAGGCTTAGCTATTTGTCCTTTATTATTTTGTTAATTGTATATTTTTATGCAGAGAAGTTATGCTTGAGCCATAAAAACCACTTGAAAAACAGTTTCTCTCATGATAGATTAACTCACACAATTAGTATATTATATACACTACACATGTGAGTTAATATATATTATAATATACTATATATATGGGTTAATCAGAAATTAGTAAAACACAATCTATTATGTAAGAGAATGTAAAAATAATTCTGGGTATACATAATAAAATGTAACAATCATAGTAATTAAACCAGAATATGCTTTTTTTTTATAAGTATTAGTTTTGTTTTGTTTTTTTTTTTGGGCCACATCCGGCGGTGCTCAGGGGTTACTTCTGGCTGTCTGCTCAGAACTAGCTCCTGGCAGGCACGGGGGACCATATGGGACACCGGGATTCGAACCAACCACCTTTGGTCCTGGATCGGCTGCTTGCAAGGCAAACACCACTGTGCTATCTCTCCGGGCCCCAGAATATGCTTTTTTTAAAACTTCATTTATTTATTGGTTTTTGGGCCACACCCAGCAGTGCTCAGGGGTCACTCCTGGCTCTACACTCAGAAATCAGCCCTTGGCAAACTGGGGGACATATGGAATGCTGGAAATCCAACTGGGTCCCTCCTAGGTCGGCCGGCCACATGCAAGGCAAACACTCTACCACTGTGCTATCTCTCCAGCCCTATACTTTTAAATAATACTTTATATTTGGTTAACTAGCCTTACCGGAGGAAAAACATAACTCCTTTGTTCTCCAGCAGTCCATTGTGGTGGTATCTTCAAAAAAGGGAGAGGGGGATTAGTTATATACTGCTATTTTAGCTCCTTGAAATTATTACAGTAATCAAAGAAAAAAATAAGATTGTACTAATACTATCATATATGAACTCGGTTTTCTTAATTTTCTAAAGTTAGCTTTCAGGAAAACTCAAGCTAAGTAGTTCTTTATTATCATACATACATATGGTTATGGGTCACAAATATGTTCATATCCTTAGGCATAAATTGCTATTTTAATAGCCAAATTAAATAAACCACAAATATAATTAAAACTCAAGTGTTCTAAGAATTTCAACCACCATCCTAGTATTTCAACTATCATCTTGGCAAATGAAAATTTGTGTTGAAATATAGAAGGCGATGCCCAATCTTTAAGACAGTACATGAAAAATCTCTTGCTAAGTGCATTTCTGTAAAATTAACAACTTCTAAGTTAACTTGTCTTAACTCTAAATAAGTTCTCCTTAAACTTTACCCCTGCAGACCGGCACCTACCTGTATATATTATTGGTTTATGAACCAGCAGTTTACCAAGGCAGTGGTTTTCAACTTTCTATACCTGCAGAACAGCAGAACTCTATGGACCGTTGGTTGAAAACCATTGCTCTAAAAATTTTTTTAAATGACAAACCATTGGGAACTTTATGTAAAAAAAAAAGTATCAGTAATATTATAGAGTTTGTAATAATTTTTTCCTTAAATTACCTGGTAATTATACATAGGCAGTTGATATCCAGTAATGACTTGAACTGGTGAGCTCGGGTAAGGAGGATATGCCTGAAAATAAGGTTTATAAAAAAAATGAACTCTCAAAGTAGTTTTAAAAATTAAAAAGAAGTGGGCTGGGATGGCTCAGTGGGTTAAACTACCTGCCTTGCAAGCAAAAGGTCATGAATTTTAGAAGTTCTGTTGTCTGTAATTCGTGGTATGTGTGATCTCCAGCACACAAGGGGATACTCAAACCTTACAACTAATTATACACAGCACTTCAGCCAGAAGTGTAATACCTGGTCAACAGGACCATCAGGATGTGCAGAAAAAAGCAATCTTAAATGAGTGTGACACCCTGTGAGTACATGTGTAAGCACCACAATTAAAGCATGTAATCCCAAACTAGCACAACTAAAGAGGAAAGTACCAAAACCAAGTGGGTGCAATCCCTAGTCAGCAATAATGGGAAAAGTGTGTGTGTGGGGGGGAAATGAATGTTATTTGATATATCAACAACAAAAAAAAGAATTTTACTTTTCTATTTAAAATTCTAATTGAGTGACTGACATTTTTTCTGAAAAATTAGAAAGGATAAATGAGTTGACTCTCCCAATCTAAATATTTATTTGCATTTTTAGGCCAAAAGTTGTTTTAAACACCGATTATAATGTTTTATTAAGACAGAGTTCCATCAGGGAAGAAGAATGCTGTTCAGTTCTGCATTTATGAAGTTCTGGGTTCGATCAAATACAAAAAATAAATGTTACATTAATACACCTTCTATTTTCTGTAAAAATACGTGTTCCTCTGACAATATTAAGAAATAGTAGTAGGGGCCGGGAAGGTGGCACTAGAGGTAAGGTGTCTGCCTTGCAAGCGGAGGGACCGCGGTTCGATCCCCGGGTGTCCCATATGGTCCCCCCAAGCCAGGGGTGGTTTCTGAGTGCACAGCCAGGAGTAACCCCTGAGCATCAAACGGGTGTGGCCCAAACCCCCCCCCAAATAATAGTAATAATAATAGTCAATGTGAATTCTACCCAATTTATGGCTCTTTCTCTAACTTTAAAAACTATAATCTATTATTTAAAACCAAGAAGCTGTCAAAAGTAGAGGGCCAGAGTGATAGCAGAGAGGGTAGGGTGTTTGCTTTGCATATAGCTATACCAGGTTTGATACCCAGTATCCATTATGGTCTCCTGAACCCACCAGAAGTAATTCCTTAGCAAAGAACCAGGAGTAATCCCTGAATACTAGAGTGTGCCCCCCAAAAGAAAAGATCTATTGTAAAGAACAGATCTTACTTCTTCCAACAAATATTTAATAAAAACATCTAATTTATAACATTTATAAATATATCTAGAATAGTTCACACTAAATATTAGATATAAGCAGCACTTCCTTCTGTTTTATAACAGGTATCCATACATCCCAATTAATCAGCAATGCCTACTTGATAAATATGGCTATTAAATATGAACATTCTATATCGAATTCTGAAATAACCAAAGCAAAATCTTGACATATAATATTTCATGTACTCAGTGATGACAAGTATAATAATCAAAACCCTATCCAATTCAAAATTATAATACATTCAACTACTATCTATATGGGGAGGCATCTGGAAATCACTGAAAATGAAGAATTGCTACTTTTAGTGAATAAATCAGCCATATACACAAGTATAGTTTTCTTTAATTTAGGAGTTATAATGGGGGAAAGAGGAAATAGGTTATATTTTACGTGTCTACAGTGAAAAGATCTCAGAATCATAAAAAGCATATTTTAACTTACAATAATAAATGATACTTAAGAGAATACTAAATTTGTTAACGTTAAGGAATAGACTTCCCATTATTCAAATACATCAAAAATACTCAAATATACAAAAGGAACGATATGTGTAAGTTAACATAAATTGTGGATATAATTTCACAGATGGTTAATAGGAGAACCCGACCTCCCCCCTTTTTGTTTTTGGGACCACACCTGGTGGTGCTTAGGGCTTACTCCTGGTGGGGCTCCAGGGACTGAACCCAGGTCAGTCGCATGCAAGGCAAGTAACCTATATGCATTACTACCTCTCTACTTTTAAGAAACTTCCTACCTATAATATCACCAATAATATAGTTAAAGAATTAAAAATTCAGGAATATAAAAATTTGTTACCTGAACATACTGAGTTACAGGATTCATCATGGTTGGAGGCTGCATGTAAGTTTCAGTGTTTGGGCTACTCCAGACACTCTGAAATTGTGGTGTTGGTGGAGGATTAAAAACCAAAGGACGAGACTGCACATGATAAGCACCTTTTTACAGAATAAAAAGAAATATATTTAGTTTTTTTGAGAAGCAACCATGCATCAACAAGAATATTTTCTTTCCTTACTCACATAAATTATGTTTCCTGATTGCAGGGCCCAGTTTCAGTTTTTTACCATGGAAATTTATCTGTGACTGAAAATAAGACACAAGAAAACTGGAATCAATCTCTATATCCTTACTTTAAAACTCTGGTAAAAATCCCAAATCCTCTACAGTTCCTATTAACAGAGATCAGTGATAAGAATAAACCAAATCGGAATTTTTTGTTCGTTTGTTTTGTTTTTGGGCCACACCCGGCAGTGCTCAGGGGTTACTCCTGGCAGGCACGGGGGACCATATGGGATACCGGGATTCGAACCAACCACCTTTGGTCCTGGATTGGCTGCTTGCAAGGCAAACGTCGCTGTGCAATCTCTCCGGGCCCCCAAATCAGAATTTTTAAATCTAAAGTTACTTACCTACTCTCACTACTTTTGCCAATCTTCTAGCGGTATTTTGGGATGTGATCAAAAACCTGTTTTATTAAACCTGTTTCTAATTTAATTTTAATCTCTAGTTTATGAAGCAAAATGTTTAATAAACAGGTTCTAACCTAAACTTGAGTTTCAAACAGGAATTATTGTTTCAAATACAATATCTTTATTTTATAGAAAACCAAGTATATTTAGAAGTCAAACAAACATTTTATCATACATGTGCTAAATAAATTTTCTCATAAAATTACTTACTTCTACTATCTTCTGCACATCCACATCATTATAATATGAAACAAATCCATAGCTAGAAAAGCAAATAAATGAAATATAAAAACCACCACAATAATAGTATATGGCTTAAAGCTTCTAGTATTCTGAAGTTAACTGAGAAAATAGTAACAAAGAATAAGAAAATATTTTTAATATACACAAAAATTTCTAAAAAAGTATTTTTACCCCTACTTATCATAATATGCTTATCAAGATTAAGCAGTATGGAAACACCATTTAACATAAAAACTTACCTATAAATCTAACTTTATTTTTTTGTTGTTGTTTTTGGGCCACACCAGGTGATGCTCAGGAGTTACTCCTGGCTCTGAGCTAAGAAATGCTCCTGGCTTGGGGGGCCATATGGGATGCTGGGGAATCGAACCTCTGTGCGTCCTTGGCTAGCATGAGCAAGGCAGACAGACGCCTTACCACTTGCACCACCACTCTGGCCCCGTATAAACCTAACTTTACTTACAGCAAAGGATTAAAACTTAACATTAATGGCAGATAACAGTCGGTAGGGCATTTGCCTTGCATGTAGCCCACACAGATTTGATTTCCTAGTATCACATATAGTCCTTGGAGTCTTCCAGGAGTAATTTCTGAGCAGTGTCAGGAATAACTCGAGTACCTCCTGTGTGCCCCCCAAAAACAAAAAAAGGATCTTCTTTTATGAAGTTCTTCCCCCCCAAAGCCTTAATTATTTGAGAAAAATCAATCCACTTATTTAAAATAAATGATGATAAAAATTCAATACAAATATGAGAAAAAAATTGAGTTGACAATAACTAACAACTTTCATTTATATAATACAAGTTTTGAATACTTTTATGATGCTCTACAGATACAACATATCAGTATTTTTGATAACTTATAATGATCATGTTTTACTTACCCTTTGGACACACCAGTTCGATCCGTGATTATCTTCACTTCCTTCACTGAACCATATCTAGCAAAGAAACTTTTAATTTCAGTTTCATCCATCTATAGAAAAAAGATTTTGACTTCAGAAAATACAGTATTCAAATACTCAATTCTCAATTCTACTACAAAGAAGTTTGAATCGTGTGGAAGAGTTACTCCCCCAAGCTCTAGCATTTTTCAAGGATAATTTTAGTCTTTACAGATTTCACATAAAACCAATTCCAAATCTGAGTATCATATAACAAACTAAAATTTTCATATGGAAGAAATGCCACTATTTACATAACATTTTAAAATATAAATGAGAAATAAATACAATACCCTAACATCAATTCCGCCAACAAAAACGGTATTTGGCATGATTTTGCCTTCTGGTAAAACATAGCCTTGACTGGTCGTAGCTGAAGAGGACTGAGTGCTGACCTCTCTGGAGATGGATGAATTTGGAGTCTCAGGATTTGTAGAAGACTGAAATTTGGAGAATAGATTTAAACGCTGAATGCACAAGTGAAAACCACATTTGATACAAAGTATAATTTTAAGAACAAACTATTAAACTAGAATGATAATAAGGCAATTATGGCACTTTCTTTGCATGCAACTAACCCTGATTAGTTTCCTGAAACCTCTATGGTCTCCAACCACTGCCCAAAGTGATTGCTGAATCCCACCAGATGTGACTTAAAAACAAGTCAATATATTCTTGGACTGGAGTGGGTACAGCGTATGCCTTGCATGCAGCCGACTTGGGTTAGATCACAGGCGTCCTATCTGGTCCCCGAGCCTGCCAGGAGAGATTCCTGTGTGCAGAGCAAGGAGTAACAACCTCTGAACAAGTGTTCACCCCCAAACAAAAATTCTCATAGAAACTGCTTTTGTTGTAAATTAGTTATTAATATGCTTAGGTCAAATTCAGTTTTCAAAATAAGAGCATGTAAACATAAAATTTTAACGAGAATAGTACTTTCTCAATTCCAACTTTGTTCACTGTTGTCTCTTGTACTATTTGCTATTGATACCCAATCTACAGCAAGCTAGACACAGAGGGGACCACTTATACTAGCAGCTGGGAGGGAGGTGAGGGAGGGGGGTATGGGAGGCATGCTGGGAAATCAGGTGGAGGGAGGACAACTTTGGTGGTGGGAATTCCCCTGATTCAATGTCAATATGTACCTAAAGTATTACTGTGAAAGATATGTAATCCACTTTGGTCAAAATAATAATAATAATAATAATAATAATAATAATAATAATAATAATAATAATAATAATAAGAGTGGTTATAAACATCCTACAATGCAGAGAACATCCCCATATGACCCCCAAATTTCAAGTTATATGAACAAGAGTAAAATGTATGTTTGAGCTAATGATTTAGTAAAAGTCAATAAGGGCAAAATCCACACTAGATATTATATGAAGTTTGATCTGGCGTGGGTTGCACAAATTTGCTGAGTACTTCCCTGGAATATTAATTATGAAATACTTCACATCACTTTACCAATGTCCTATCTTAACAAAATTATTGCCAAATCTTAGCCATAAGCCAGCAGGTGGTGCTCAAAGCTAACAAAGTAAACAAACAATGCCAGTGTTGGAATTTTTTAAAACTATTGTATGCATATATATAGATAGATACATCGAATCTATATATACATATAACTTGTATGTCAATGCCCAGTTAACAGACCTTCAGTTACTTTTAAACTATGTCCAAATTATATATTCAAATTATTGTCCATAAATACAAAGTAATGCTTAAGTTTAGGCAAAGTTTGATGTCTCAAAGCATTACTTTATTTTTTTTAATAATTTTTATTGTGGCCAAAGTGAAATACGAATCTTTCACAGTGATATTTAAGGTACACGACAATGAATCAGGGGCATTCCAACTACAGTTGTTGTCCTCCCTCCACCCCTGTTCCCAGCATATCTCCCTCCTCAAAACATTACTTTTAACCATTAGTAATAAGCATACAAAAAATGAAACATTAGATTTAATTTTTAATTATAAGTTCAAATTAGTTAATGGGGTTTTAAATAAGTAGTTGTAACATAATACATTAAATAGGGATGGAGTCTGAAATAAAAACTTTTAACATAATTTTCACTATTAATATTACTATCAATTCTGTCATAATTGGATAATCTGATGACAAAAACAGAAGCTGGAAAAAATTGTTACTAAATTACTGCTTCTCAGTACTCTATAATAAATATATTCAATTCCTAAGTCCACATTATGAAATAAACAGATTTTCTGTCATTTTAGTCATTAGTCATATCCACACTCAACAAAAAGCTCAAATTAAGGAAATAAAAGTGAATAGCAAAAACTTTTAAGTGATTAGAGTACATTTCTTTTGGCAGAGAGAATCCAAGTCCTGATAAAGATAAGGAAAAAGGTAAGAAAGCAAAAATAGCTATGAAAAAGGGTATTAAAGACTGTAATATTATAAAAACATGCTGTATTAGTCACTGTCACTGAAATAAGAAATAAGGGGCTCTCCTCATTATAACTATAGTCATAATTTAAGTTTTTTTAAATTAATAAGAAAAATACAAATAGATGGCTAAGAAACTTTCCGGAGTAAGAGCTAATGGCTAATGATAAAATTCGACCTCAAAAATTAAAAAAAGAGTGCAGCAGTTATGGCACTGTCCTAGGTTAGACCCCCTCCTCCCAGGCCCCAGCAGCTTACCAGGAGTGATCCCCTAAATGCAGAGCCAGAAGCAATCCCTTATCAGCACTCTGCATAGTCAGAAAATAGTTAACACACACAAAAAAAAATCTTACATCACATTGAGACAGTGAATATTTTTTAATTGCAGGCCCTTCACCTTTGTAGCCCCTTTGAACAATTTATTTCAAAAACTGATATAAAAAGATTGAACTGTTTTAATACAGAAAAACTTGTTTAATCTATCGTATAATTTACTCTCTAACTATATTGAAAACTACTTTAAACTTAACTTTGAAATAAGACCCATTATACTAAGTAAAAGATACAAGAGATAAAATACTGTTCTATACTGTGGTGCAACTTCTGTAAAACA
This sequence comes from Suncus etruscus, assembly GCF_024139225.1. NCBI lineage: Eukaryota > Metazoa > Chordata > Mammalia > Eulipotyphla > Soricidae > Suncus > Suncus etruscus. The sequence continues at coordinate 24,022,060 of NC_064867.1, read as the reverse complement.
TGCTTCAAATTTTATTATCAATAATTTTGTAAATCATGGTTCTATATTTTTTAATTTTATTTATTTTTGGTTTGTGGCCCTCCAACCGATGATGCTTAGTAACTCCAGGCTCTGCGCTCAGAATTTGCTCCTGGCTTGGGGGACTCTATGGGACACCGGGAATAGAACCGAGGTTGGTCCTGGGTCAGCCGCGTGCAAGGCAAATGCCCAGCCGCTGGGCTATCCCTCCGGCCCCAATCACAGTTCTTTAAATTAAAAAATTACCCATCTAAATGTTCCATATTCATAAAAAGAATGTGAATAAGAACATATTCATTGAAGCTTTAATAGGTCCGGGGGGTGGGGGAGGAAAGACAGATTTTTTTATTTTTCTGGTCTGGATAACTTTCAGTGAATTAATAGACTTTCTTTTTCTTTTCCTTTTTGGGTCTATTTTGGTGCCACACCCTGCGGTGCTACAGGATGCCAAGGATCAAACAAAAAGGCTGTCAGCTTCGTGCAAGGCAAATGCCTCCCCACTAGGGTTCCTGCCCCTTAAGTTGTCTTTTATTTCCTCCCCATCCCCCAGGGTCAGCGGGTAGAGCATTTGTTTCACACACTTAGGACCCCATCCCAAACCCCACCTGGAGTGAGGGTACACCCCCGGGTGTAGCCCCAAAACCAAATTAAGGGGAAATAAATCTATCAGTACGTCCCCCTTTTCTTGTAGAAAACGAGAAGAAAAGTGACGGTCTTTAAAACACAAGTCACCTTGCTGGTAAATAACCCAACTCTAATTCTGTTCACTCTACTTGCATCTTACAATTGACAAATCCTCACACGCAGTGTCTGTAATAAACCCTTTCCCGTGGCCTCTTTAAAAATGGGGAGACTCCGGATGCCACATTTGGAATAAAAAAAAGGGATGCAAACTATAGAACAAGCTGATTTGATCACGGGTTCCAAGCACCTCTAAGCTCCTCCTCCACATCTCCCCCCCAAATTCAAAAAACGTCTCCTAAATGACTATTCCAGCGGGGGCGCCCTGAGCTGGTGGAGGTTCTGGAGGACCCCCCACTTAATCACTTCCGGGGGGAGCGAGGGGCGACCATCATGGCGCCCTGCGGTCACCCCACAAGTCGCAGCCACTGTGGAACTCAAGAGGCCACCCACCCCCAGACCTCATCATCCTCGCACCCAGAACCTTCCTAGGGGCTCTGCAGGACACGGACACACACACACACACACACACTTTCGGAGTGGGGGAGCGAGGGGCGACCATCATGGCGCCCTGCAGTCACCCCACAAGTTGCGGTCACCCCACAAGTCGCAGCACTATGGAACTCGAGAGGACAGCCACCCCCAGGCCTCATCCTCCTCGCACCCAGAACCTGCTTAGGGGCTCTGCAGGACCCCCCTCAAACACTTAACCAGTTTCGGGGTGGGGGAGGGGCAACCATCATGGCGCCCAGCAGTCACCCCACAAGTGGAAGCCACACTGGAACTCCGCCCACATCATCCTCACCCCCCACAACCTGTTTAAGGGCTCCTGAATCCCTCGCCGGCCTGACTGACCCTCCCCCCAACACCCCACTCTTGAGGTGGCTCCTCTGGGCGCCGCCATCATTTCAGGAGGGCGGGAAATGGAGAGGAGAGCAGCGCCCCCAAATCTCAAGGGGTGAAGAACCTCGTAGCCCCCAGCCAGGAAGGCGGGAAATGAGAGCAGCACCCCGAAATCTCCAAGGGGCGAAGAACCCCGTCACCCCCAAAAAGGCGGGAAATGAGAGCAGCACCCCGAAATCTCCAAGGGGTGAAGAACCCTGTCACCCCCAAAGAGGCGGGAAATGAGAGCAGCACCCCAAATCTCCAAGGGGTGAAGAACCCCGTCACCCCCAAACAAAGAGGCGGGAAATGAGAGCAGCACCCCCAAATCTCCAAGGGGTGAAGAACCCCGTCACCCCCAAAGAGGCGGGAAATGAGAGCAGCACCCCCAAATCTCCAAGGGGCGAGGAACCCCGTCACCCCCAAACAAAGAGGCGGGAAATGAGAGCAGCACCCCAAATCTCCAAGGAGCGAAGAACCCCGTCACCCCCAAACAAAAAGGCGGGAAATGAGAGCATCACCCCCAAATCTCCAAGGGGTGAAGAACCCCGTCACCCCCAAACAAAGAGGCGGGAAATGAGAGCAGCACCCCCAAATCTCCAAGGGGCGAGGAACCCCGTCACCCCCAAAGAGGCGGGAAATGAGAGCAGCACCCCAAATCTCCAAGGAGCGAAGAACCCCGTCACCCCCAAACAAAAAGGCGGGAAATGAGAGCAGCACCCCCAAATCTCCAAGAGGTGAAGAACCCCGTCACCCCCAGAGGCGAGAAATGAGAGCAGCACCCCCAAATCTCCAAGGGGCAAAGAACCCCGTCACCCCCAGCCAGGAAGGCGGGAAATGAGAGCAGCACCCCCAAATCTCCAAGGGGCTAAGAAGCCCCCATAGCCCCCAACCAGCAGGGTGGGAGATGAGAGAGCGACACCCCCAAATCTGGGGGTCACCATCTCTTCAGTAAGGCGGGAAATGGGGAGAGACAGAGAGCAGCACCCCCAATCTCCAAGTCCCCAAGGACTCAAGAACCCCGTCCGTCCGTCCGTCTGTCCTTCGGCTCCCGCGGGGCCCTGGGCAGGTGCGAAGGAAGGCCAAGGCCACAGGCCGGCCGGCTTCGCACGTGATGTGACGAGCCGCGGAAGTCTGTCACTGCGCCTGCGTCGTCGAAGTTGTGGCCGGCGGAAGTCAGGAAGTCAGTCACTGCGCCTGCGTCGCGGCGTCGTGGAAGTTGTGGCCGGCGGAAGTCAGTCGCAGAAGTCGCTCTGCGCCTGCGCCGCGTCGTCGCCGCGGTCGTCGTGTCACCTGGGCCCCGCCGGCCATTTTTCCCGCGACATTTTTCCCGAGGCAGCGGGGGTGGGGGTGGGGCGCCTCCCGCCACACAGTAGGCCGCGACCCGCGTCGCAGTAGTGCAGCAGTAGCCGCAGCTTCCTCACAGGAAACTTCGGGAATACAAAGCCTTCTCCTCCTCCTCCTTCTTTCTCCTCTCCCTGAGGCCTTCCCCCCTCTGGCTCACTCACCATGATGGCGGCGAGCGTCTCTCTCGAGGCTGCGCTTCAGAGGCAGGGCTGAGGAGAAATCTGGGAGAAGGAAGGAAAGAAAACCCCCAACTTCTCTTCAACTCGGAGGCAGTGCGGGCAGAGAGGCGGAGGACGAGGCAGCAGCAGCCGTCCGGGCCGAGGGGCTCAGGCGACTGAGGCGAAGCCGGAGGCGTGCCTGCAGGTGGCTGGGCGTGGCCAAGATGGGTCACGTGGTGCGGTGCCGTCCAATGGGAAGCCGCGGCTCCGCCCCCTGCGGGGGGGCTGCGGGGTGAAGGTGGGGGGCGAGAGTGATGGGTGGGGGGAGTTGAAGGGACGCCAGGGGGTCGCCTAGGGGGGTTTGCGCGTAGCTTTTCTATTATCATAATAGGCCCCGCCTTCAGCTGGCCTACCCAAACCCCCCTCAGCCCCTGGCAGGACCCCCTCTAAAATGCCGTTGGGCCTTTTTTTTTCTTTTTTGAACTTAAGGGGAAAAGGCGGGAAAAGAAACTTTTTTTTTTCTCGCTTCAAGATGGCGTCCAACTGCATAAAGAATATTCTTATGCATTCGAGTCCTAATCGTCCAGATAGATAAACAAAATTTATATAGAAAGATAGATAGGGCTCAGGTTATACACTTAAGCAGGTTGGACACCGTTTTTTAGTCAAGTTGGAAGGGGATGCGGTTGGATTGTGGCGGATGCCAGGCCCGGGCCTGGTAGGCCTAGTTTTAAGCTGGTCCCATCTTTTCGATGAAAATTTTACGCCGGCAAATGTTGCTTCCGGTGTTTGAGAGAAGCGTTTCTCGCTCAGGCTTCACTGGAAGGAGCTAGGCCGGCCTAGAGAATTCTAGAACATTTCTCACAGTCTGAGATCCAGGGCCTAGAACAGGGTGAGGCCTGAAGCCTTGGGCCTGAAAGTTAATCACACGACTTTCACTTTGGGTTGTGATCAGTTCTTTCTATTGGCTTCAGATGATCTTTCATTCCTCAAACTTGACATTTGGGAGGATGAACAAAAAAAATAGATAGCATATATATTATACATATAATTATCAATATAATAAATATAAATCACAATATAAAAATCATAATCATATAATTATAACACAATTATGTAATTATAATATGATTTATAAAAATTATAAGTATATAATATATTTCTTGGTGGGCTGACAATCTCGACACTCCATTCTAGCACCTAGTTTTGCTGAGTAAGATGACGACATTAAATAATATAAAGTTCGAATAAAATGTTCTTAGAACATCTCAGTTCTTTCACTTTTGTAATTAAAAAATTTTTTTTGGCATTGGGGTCTGAGCGATAGCACAGAGGTAGGGCGTTTATCTTGCACTTGGTTGACCCAGGAAAGACGTGTGTTCGATTCTCAGTGTCCCACATGGTCCCCCACGCCAGGAGCAATTTCTGAGAGCGTAGCCAGGAGTAACCCCTGAGTGTTACCGAGTGTGACCCCAGATGTTTTGTTTTGGGAACCACACCTAGCGATGCTCAGGGGTTATCCTGGTAGAGCTGGGGGACCGTTTGAAATGTGGGTGATCGAACTTGGTAGTTTGCACATAAAGTGAGGGTACCGTACCTAACCCCCTACTATATCTCTGGCACATGGCAATTATTTTTTTAATACTCAACTCAACCTGTAAGATGTGAAGGGCCATTTTAAATCATGAAAAATTAAGGGGCCAGAGTGAGCACAGCTGATGCATTCACTGACAAGGGTTTTAATATAACCCCAGGCCACAAATGGTCTCCAGAGCCTGTGAGAAGTGATTGCTGAAAGCAAAAGCTAGAAGTAAGCAAGCCCTGAGCAGTGGGTGTGATCTAAAAACAAAGGGGGAAAAAAAAAACCTAAAAACTAGGAAACAACTGACTATTCTCTGACCCTGGGTACAAAGATTGAAGTCTAGGATAACTAAAAATACTGGTATTTGCCCTGGACTTTATTGCCCTGAACTTTTTAGCTCTGAGCCCCGACCCCCTTCCCTGGAAAGAAACAACCTTTCAAGACAAACCAGGACAATTGGTCATCTGAGCTGAGTGTAACTTGAAGCCTGGAGCTAGAGGGCACTAGGTAAGATCTGGAGTAATTGGAAGGTGTGACCTGAAACTGGGAACTACAAAAAGTCATTGTCCCTGAAAGACATCCCAAAGGAAAGGGTTAGAAAACACCCAGTGGATAAACAAATAAAGAGGCTTGTTTCATTTCTGAATAAAATTATATGTATATAACATATATATGAATTTATATATTCATATATATATATATATATGAATTTCACTCATGAAATTGTGAAATCCTAGCCTTGCATTTCAACAGTTTTGGAAATTAAACGTAGCTATATCTTCATGTTGTTGGACTCTTGATATCTAGAAACTGATCCCCCAATTCAATCAGTTTATGTCCTAAAAAAATAATCCCAGACAATGTGGATCTGGAATGCCTGGAAGAAGAAAAACTTGGACCAAAAGGAGGGATTCTTTCATAAAAGACTATATTATTATTTTTTTTTTTTTTTGGTTTTTGGGCCACACCTGGCGGTGCTCAGGGGTTACTCCTGGCTTTCTGCTCAGAAATAGCTCCTGGCAGGCACGGGGGGGGGGGGGGGGAACCATATGGGACACCGGGATTCGAACCAACCACCTTAGGTCCTGGATTGGCTGCTTGCAAGGCAAACACCGCTGTGCTATCTCTCCGGGCCCTTAAAGACTATATTTTCTTTTATGACTGTTCTCTTAAGAGAACAGGTTTCTCTCTGTTTTTTTTTTTTTTTAATTTTTATTTTGACCATATTGGCTTACATATATATTAACATTGAATCAGGGGAATATCCATCACCAAATTTGTCCTCCCCCCATCCCGTTCCCTTTCTGCAACCCATATCCCCCACCATCACCCCCCCCCCCGGGCTGCTAGAGTAAGTGGTCCCCTCTATGTCTAGCTTACTATTAGTGATCAAATATCTGTTTGGTCCTGGTACCTCCCTTGTATTCCCCTCTATTTGAGAGGCGGAGCTAGATAGTTTGAGTTATGTGGTTTTGTTTGAAGGAAAGAAAAGCAATAGAATGGAGTAAAAAAAAATAAATAAGCTGAAAATAGGCGGAGTCCTAGAGGCTTTCAACCTCAGTTTGAGAGAGGACAGGAAAGAGATAATTGAAACACCACAACAATACAGAAAGAAATATCAAATAAAATATCCACTGAGCACTACAGCAATAAAGACAAGCACCACACAATAGTCTCGGTCCTGAAATCAAACCATGCCGGAGTGCAAAAAGAAAGAGAAAATAAAATAAAATTGGAGACATCAACTTCAATATCTAGACCAAAATCAAACGTCAAAAAAAATCGATCATATAAATATATATGTGGAAAAATGATTATTTTGTGCTTTTTTTTTTCTTTTTCTTTCTTTCTTTCTTTTTTTTTTTTTTTTTTACCCCCTGCATAGGCTCAGTAACTATTGGGGATATTATACAGGGATATTATCTCCTTGGCCTAGGAGATACAGGGTTTCTCCACCCCTGAAGTGTACTGTCATGGGATTAACTATAGACTCCTTGCATGATCATTTACTCTCCCCTCGGTGCTTTTGTGGTGTACGGAAGACTTCTGCTTCGTCATGGATGGTAAAATCAGACCTCTGTATCTAGAGATCTTGGTGTTTGTACAGCTAAAGGAATGGAGCTTATGATGATTTAAGAGAACAGGTTTCTCTTAAGAAAAAGGTCCTTGAGGGACTGGTACCATAGTCCAGAGGGTAGGACGCTTACTTTGCACATGTCCTGTCATCTCCTTTTGTTCCCCTAGCCACAACAGGAGTGATCGCTGTTTGCCTTGTGCGCTGCTGACCCAGGACAGACCTGGGTTCATATGGTCCCCCAAGCCAGGAGCGATTCCTGAGTGCATAGCCAGGAGCATCATCAGGTGTGGCCCAAAAAACCAAAAGACAAAAAAAAAAAAAAAAAAGACAAAACTGCAGTGGAGAACCAGAGAGATAGTACACAAATAGTACTCTATAGTACATTGGCTAACTCTGTTCCGGCACCCCATTATGGCGTCCTGAGACTGCCAAGAGTGATTCCTGAGTGCAAAGACAGGAGTAGCTGTGAGCACAACTGGGTATGGTCTTCCAAGACAATAAAAACAACAACAACCAAAAAAAAAAGGATCTTTTAAAGATAAGCCCACCACAAAAGATTATAAAACCTATTTACTATCAATGAAAATGGCACGCATCAAAGGATTTTAAATCTTCAAAACACGTAGACATTTTTGGAAATTGTTTTTTGGAGTGTAAACACACATTTCCACCCTTAACCTAATTTATTTGACATGATCTACTCTCTAGTTTTTAGTGATTTTCTACATTTTAAAATGAAACCTTAAAAATCTAAACTTAGGCCGGGCGTGGTGGCGCGCGCCTGTAGTCCCAGCTACTCGGGAGGCTGAGGCCGGAGGATCGCTTGAGTCCAGGAGTTCTGGGCTGCAGTGCGCTATGCCGATCGGGTGTCCGCACTGAGTTCGGCATCAATATGGTGACCCCCGGGGAGCGAACCCGCCCAGGTCGGAAACGGAGCAGGTCAAAGCTCCCGTGCTGATCAGTAGTGGGATCGCGCCTGTGAATAGCCACTGCACTCCAGCCTGGGCAACATAGCGAGACCCTGTCTCTTAAAAAAAAAAAAAAAATCTAAACTTAGTAACTTCACTTACTTCTGAAAAAGTCTAAGGCTCCAGGATTTTTATGCCCTTTTCGCAATTATAGGTCAGTATTGTAATTTACTTCTATCTCCTACAAATTAGACACTTTTTGTACTCACTTACATAATATAAACAATTTTTGTTTACCATTTTATTGCATAACTTGTTAGGTGGCCAGTCACCGTGCACCGCACAGAACAGAGGACACAGATAGGAGACTACAGGATAAATTTATTAAAACCCAGCACCGAGGGCCACAAGTCAAAAGGACTTGGAGCCCCGAGCATGAGGTAGGCATACAATTTATACCTTTTCAGGCCAGATATTCCAGGCACACATCTGCATGTATAACCCCTTATCTAAGCAAAACAGAAGTTAGATTAAGCCATGAATTATGTATGAGCCCCGTTTGCCTTTGTCAAAGGCTCCCTGCCTTCTCAGAGTCCAGGAAAGTGGGGAGGTGGGGGTGAATTTCCCTAATCCCAATCCAGGCACTAAGTGGGCCTGGTCTTTTGTTTTCCTAGGTTCAGGTCTTAATTGTGCCATTTCACTGCTCTGGTTCACAAACTGATATCTTTCTTCTGGATATTTTTTTTTAATACCTGAACTAAATTCTATAATATTTCTGTCTATTAATTTCTTAGAATGTGATGTAGCTCCCTGTCGTATTTTTATTTTGCCCTTGTTCGGTCAAGGTAATTCTGATAGATATAAAATTCTAATTTCACAGCTGTCTTTTTTACCTCAGAACATCAAACATATTCTGTTATCTTCTGGTTTTTGTTGCTACTGAGAAATGTGCTGTCAGTAGAGTTGTTGATGGAGATATATTTTTCTTTGGTAGCCTAAAGTTTTCCAATGATGCAACTGTATGCAATTTTGAAATTTTCTTCTGCTTAGAAGTTTTGGACTCAATTTGTGGACTAGTTTTTAATAAGATTTAACCCATTTTTTATGAAATATTGGTTAAGGAAGTTACAGTATAACCTAGTTCATATTTCATAAGAAATTCTGTATTTTATTTATATCAAGGCTTTTTCAAAGGTTGATAATATTTTCATTAAGCCTTATGAGACTTTTACTTAACAGAGAAGAATTATTACTTAGCATCAAAATTGATTGTAACCATTTAAGTGTGTTAAGACTGGTAGTATAATTCATAGAAATTCAAAAATGAATCTATTGTTTTCTTATACTCCAGAGACTGATGAAAAAGAGAAAGATTGTCATTTTAAACACTTTTACCAATTTCTTTTATATTCTTGAAGTCTGGGACTTTAGGAAGCAGGTTTACAATTAATAATACTCTTAAGCTACACCTGAAGAAATCTTTTAATATAAACACTCAAATGCCATCAACTTTTACCTACTTTAGATCCCTTTATTGTTATTAACTAATATATGTGTGTATATATGTGCAGGCTTGTGTGTATATGTGTGTGTACACACTTGCACATGTGTTCATATTATGTTAGGGATCAAACCCAGAATCTCGGGGCTGAGAGATAATATAGCAGTTAAGGAATATGCTCCATCTGCTTTTTTTAAAATTTAATTTAATTTTTTTAAATAGTATATTTAAGCACTATGATTATGAACATGTTTGGTTGAGATTTTGGCACAGAGAGGCAGAGTGAAGGCATAACTGGTGGTGTTTAGTTGACTATTGCTCCTGGCAGTGGCTGGGGCACCATGAGGTGCCAGGATCAAACCGGCATAAAAAGCATATACACTCTAGCCCTTTGAGCCATCTCCTTTCCTAACCTTCCTAAATTTCAAAAATTAATTCTAGGGGCCGGAGCAATAGGGCAGTGGTAGGGTGTTTGCCTTGCATGCCACTGACCCAGGACTGACCTCCGTTCGAACCCAGCATCCCATAAGGTCCCCCAAGCCAGGAGCGATTTCTGAGTGTATAGCCAGGAGTAACCTCTGAGAGTCTCAGGGTGTGTCCAAAAACCAAAACCAAAACCAAAAGAAAACAAAACAAAAAAACCCCTAATTCTATTCTCCTATGCAGTAATATTTATGAACTCACACTTACTGAGGTAATTATATTGTAAGCAATGCTTACTAAAATAGATATGACTATTTACAGTTTATTTGTGTGTATACATATACATATGTATATATTTACTCTAGGGATCAAAACCTGAGATTCAAACATACTCTGCATGTGCTCTGATAGTGAGCCACATACACAGCTCCCTATTATAATTTAAAACAATATTTGTCCATATATTCTGATCATATTCTCCTAGGATAGTAGGTATAACAGTTTGGGGAAATACTGGATTAAGGATTTCTTTATCTTGTCTTTGGATATGCAAAATTAAATTCAATAGGGAGTGGATTGTTAAATTGTTAAATTTAATTGTTAAATTGTTGTAGATAATAAAAAAAAAGACTAATTGAATTTGAAGAGAGGAAACAAGCAGGGCTGGGAAGTGGAAATCTGGGAATTGGAGAAAAAAATTTTAAGTGACAAGAAGTTGGGGTCTGTGTTGAAAGATGGTAGCTGAATACAATGGATTTATATATAGGCTTTAAAGGTTTATATTCTCAGGTTTTACTACAGACCAATAAGGGGAGGTGAAAACCAGCAGACATACATATGTATAGTCAATATATACATATATGCATATCTTTTTACATATATTGTTCCTCAAGTTAAGTTGGCATGCACCCAAACTTATATTATTAGAGAACTTTGCTTCTCAGGCCAGCAACTTTGCATCACCTGGGTGTGCAGTGGAATGGTATGCTTTAAGCTAGAATTAGAATCTACATTTCAAAGAGATTTCCAGATGCCTCACAAGCATTAGTGTTTATGATGAACAATTATCTCCTTGGATTTGTGAAAGCCTCACCTTCGGGGCCAGACCACATTTCTAGCTTCTCCTATAAATCTAGACCTGGCATGAGATCTGCTAAATGCCAGTGGAATATGCCCACCTAAATTTTAAGTAGGGGAATGTTGCTTAAATATAGGGGACAAATTAACAAAAGGAAAGCGTGACTATTGAATTAATTTTGGAGAAGGTTGGTAGCAATAACAGAAGGCAGGGCAGCAGTTGAAAGCAGCAGTGTTCACAGCTGGCACAAATGCAAGTTTGATGCAATTCTACACCCAGCAGTGGCAGCTGAAACTTCTCACTACATCGCTTCTACAGAGTGATTTTACATGTCTTTCCTGGAGACAGAGCTTTCACCCAGTGTTTTGGTCCCTCTTAAGATTGTTTTTCTGCTTAAATCAACCCAACTTCTGTGACTATTTGCGACAAAGAACTTGGGCTGAAATAGGTATTGAATGAGGTCAGTCAAGGTATTTTTTTTAATATCTGAAGGTGTTTATTTATTTATTTATTTATTTATTTTTAAATTTTATTTTATTGAAACCATTGTGTTTTACAAAGTCCTTCATAGTTGGGTTTCAGACAAATAACGAATCAGGGCCAATTCCACCAGAGGCCAACACCGGTGGTGGCAAAGGCACTTTTAAGAAGGTTAAAAGCTAAGAGATTTATGGCTCTTTGTTCTGTGACTATATGACATAATTCTCCTTTGTTGCTGCAACCTTTAGGGAGGTTCTACCACTTATGCAAAAATTTTGTTCAGGCAGTATTTTGTGAGGGGTTTCGACAAGAGGATTTCTTTTCCTCTCTGAGACAGCATAGCATTGATAGGGAATGCATGCTGGGCAGCAAGATGATTCACAGATGAAGTACTTCAACAAAGCCAGAAAGAATCTGGAAATGCAAAAACATTTTTTATTATGAAAGCAAAACAAAATTTCGCCCCCCCCCAGCCCCAAACAACTATCATCTCAGAACTCTTAGAAAGACAGAAAGAGAAATATGTACTATTCCCACTAAGGTAGGCTGGAATTTGAGCCCTTTTCATTTTAATCTCAAGGTCTATAACCTCAGACTTCTACATGCACTTGTGCATAGTTGCAGAGATATCTTTGCATGGAGCAGTATTGATCAATCAATTCCTGGTTGTTCATCTTTTGTTTTTCTTTTAATTTAATTTAATTTTATTTTATTTTTCCTAAGCCAACTCCACAGTGGTTTAGGGCTACTCCCAGCTCAGAGCTGATGGGGAGGAAGGAAGAGAGACAGTGTTTTCTTCCAGCTATGCTCTGGTAAACCATTCAGTGCCAGACTCCAAATTCAGAGCTTCAGCAACCAAAGCATTTTGCTCCATCTGTCTAGCATCTATCCCCTCTGGCTATTTGTCTTCTCCTCTCCCCTCCTCCTTTACCTTTTTGTCCTCCCCTTCTCCTCTTTCTCCTCTTCCCAGCATCCTCTTCCTTCTCTTCCTCTCCTCCTCCTCTATCTCCTAGCAGTGCTCATTACCCCTGGATCTACATTAACAGGTAATTCTGGTGGTGCTTGGGGGATCACACAGGATGTTGGGATGCTGGGTACTAAACCTGAGTCGGCCGCAAACACTCCACACTCTGTCCTATCACTCCTGCCCCCATGGTTATTTGCCTTTAACCAACCCAGTACCTACTGAAAGTTTTATTCATTTGACACAAACTTCTGAAAGTTTCCCCAAATTTTGGGGTTGCTATGTAAATTGCTCTTAAAGTTGCTGTATTATTTTGAAAGCGAATTTATTTATTTATTTATTTATTTATTTGGATTTGGGGGCAACACTAGCCTGTGCTCAGGATTTTCTCTCCTGGCTCTGTGCTCAGAAATCAACCGTGGTAGGTTCAGTGACCATACGGGATATCTGATCCCTATCAAATCTAGGTTGGATGACTGCAAATCAATTTCTTCACCTGTTGTACTTTTCTCTGGCCCTTTATTTATTTATTTATTTATCTAAGAAGAGGGGGCAAACCTGTCAGTTCTTAGGGCTTACTTTTTGCTTCGTGCTCAAGAATCATTACTGGCAAGGCTGGGGAACAATATATGATGCCCAGGATGGAACCAGGGTCATTAGTATGCAAGACAAGTGCTTTATGAGTTATACTATATCTCCAGCTCCAAAGTAAACATATGGAATTAGTGGGCTTTGGGGCATTGTTTGAAAGATTTGCATAAAAACTCCAGGTGCTTAAGAGACAATTAAACAAATTAAGTAGGCGGTTCTAGGTCCCACCAAAATATCCAAGTCACTTTATCAGTAGTAAGGGAGAGAATAATATTCATCCTCTCTCTTAATATTAGGTTTAAATTCTGATGCCTTGATCGTGGCTCTGTACTTTGCACAACTCTGATGTGTGGCATCAAGATCTTGTCCCTGCACCTACTTCTGTTCTAGGAATAGGATTATAGTTAACCATTAAAGTGAAACATAACTCCCAAATCCATCCCAAATCAACCTTCACCAGTGAGTTGCCCCAGTTCAGTAGACCTTTGAGAAAGCTACCCACTGCATAGAGAAGAAATTTAATTCTGTAGGTTGCCTATGAGCAACCTTGTTCTCTCCTTAAGTGTGGGTGCCAAAGCTGAAGTGTTTGTTAAAGGTTTAATAATAGTGAGTGTCCTCTCAGCCTTGACCCATGAGTTGGACCTACTTCTACACAAATATTTTCCTTCCATCTAAATTGCTTTAAAACTGCTTTTTCTAGCGTAAGAGGAATCACTAAACAAACCAGAGATTGAAGCAGAGAGAAAATGTTGGCAGAACTCACATGATCATCTTTCTTTCCTTATCCTTAGTCACTTTTACCTCAATTTCCATATTTAATTTCCTTCCCCTAATCAGTTTGTGAGATACAAATAATACTTGAATATGCTTTGTTAAAAACATTTTTAGTTAAAAAAGACATTAAGGTCAGCGCGGGCGGGACGCTGCTCTACCTCCACTTGCAAATTCAGCAGTTTTATTTATCCCAAATAAAACGTTTTAGTGGTGAAAAAAAAAAAAAAGACATTAAGGTTTATTTTTCCTTTGAGCACCAAATCTGTATCCCTGATCCTTCTCTAGAGGTAATTACTATTTGGTAGCTTGACATAAATTCTTTTGGAATTTCCTTTTATGTATTTATATAAAATATTTGGTATTTGTACTTACAGACATTGCTTATGGAAAATGTAGTATATTTATTATACTTTTTTCATATTTTTAATTCTAGCATCTATATGAAGAATATAATTTATTGCAAAAATTTCTGTTATTATTGCATTTTGCTGTGCTGGGTGTTGAAATCAAGAGCTTCACACATACAAGACAAACTTTCAATTTTTGAGTGACTTTCCTAGCTTTGTACTTTTGAAAACACAAATGAAATTGTATTCTTGTATCATTCAACTTGAGTTCTTCCTTTAACAGTATGACTCAGAAACTTGTTTTATGTTGTTTGTATGGGAGGGGCCTTTCTAGTTGTTCTCAGGTGGCCTATGATACCACTGGCAATTCTTCACCAAGGTGGCTGATGGTTCAATGAAAGAACCTTATGATGTGGTGCTGCTTAGGCCCTGTGGTGCTGGGGATTACCCAGGCTCCCGGGTAGTATTAGGGTACCTCCAGATGTACCCTGGGATACTTTGAAGAAATGCAGTACTGGGAATTGAAACTTGGGTCATTACTGTACTATCTCCTGGCCCATGACTCAAGTCATGAGCCATACCATGGTTATATTCCCTATTTGGTGGACATTTAGGTTATCTCTACTTTGTCATTGTTACATATAATATATGATAAATCTGACTAATTAGAGCCAAAAGTATTTTTTTTGTTTCTTTTTGTTTTGGGGCCACACCCTATGATACTCAGGGGCTACTCCTGGCTACTCCCTCAGAAATTACTCCTGGCTTGGTGAACCATATGGGATGCAGAGGGCTCAAACTGTGGTCCCTCCTTGGTCAGCTGCGTACAAGGCAAATGCCCTACCATTGAGCCTCCGATTTGGCCCCAGAGCCAAAAATTTTTTTTTGTGGCCAGAAAGTGTAGCTCCTGGGACATGGAGTATGCAAATTATAAAATTCAATAAGTATAATTTAACATATGATACCAATAAATTTCAATTTACAACTGTATGATTTGCATTTGTTTCTTTGCCAGTATTGATATTTTCATAATTTTTTTCAGTCCAGTAGTCAAGAAATGACATTGCATTCTATTGTCACTCTACTTTGTATTGGTTTCTTTAGTTAAAATAAATTCATGGTATTGAATTTATTTTTACTAGGTTTTTTTCCAATTGTTCATATCCCTCTTCCATGAATAGATTACTTTTTTCTTGGGTCATTTTTCTTTCGAGTTGCTTGTCATTTTCAAATTGTTTGTGAGATTTGGGATTATTTCTTTCATTTCTTCCATTGCTCATTTTGCAAAGGGTTCAGATTTGAGACATTATTGCCTGGTTAAAATTTCTTGTCCAGAGTAATGAGATTGAGTTGCATTTGTTCCCAATAATATCCTTCCTTAAATTTCAGAGATTTAAGCCACAAATAAGTAAAAAAAAAAAGGAGGGGCCGGAGTGGTGGCACAAGCGGTAGGGCATTTGCCTCGCATGCGCTAACCTAGGATAAACTATGATTTGATCCCCCGGCATCCTATATGGTCCCCCAAGCCAGGAGCAATTTCTGAGTGCATAGGCAGGAATAACCCCTGACTGTCACTGAGTGTGTCCCCAAAAGAAAAAAAAAGACAGAAAAGGAAATTGCTGATATAAACACCAATTGTGGAGCCATTTAATTACCTTCAAACATCAGCTCTTTCCTGGATATCCTCTTAATCAGACGAGACCTCATATTTATGTCAGTCAGTCCTTCACTTCCAAAAAATATATTTTAATAACTAAAGGAATTGCTGAAGATAAGGAGAATGGTTAGGACTGTTATTTCTAAAGAGCATGTCTATAATTGTGATTTTGAGGCACTGTGACAATCTGCAAAATATTGACCGACGACAACAGTGTGTTGAAGTGAAAAAAATTTTGAAGTCTGTTCTTACCTCCACTTCTCTCAGTTCAGAGTAAGAATTTTGATAGAGAAGGTGAATAAACACAACATTCACAAAGCTAATATTTAGTGTTTAACAGGAGAGGCTCTGAAAATAACTTGACTAAAATAAACATGAATTAATCTTCAATAATTCAAAGAAAGGAGAAGCTAAGATATTTTCTTTTTCCCAATTGGTATTCTTTCTGTATTCACTGTTAAACTTGCTTAACAAAGAGTCTATATATTTGTATCCACTATTACTTTTGATAAAAGTTTTGTTTGTATAGCTGCAGCTAAGTATTTCACTGAACCTGGACAATAAAGAGGAAATGAAAGGAGAGAAAAATATAACCCAAGTTTTTAAAAATTCTGAGCAAAGAAAAACAATGCCCCTAAAGAAGAAATAGTTGAAAAATAAAGGACAGGGACAAGGATACAGCTCTAGTAGTAGAACAAATGCCTATCATGTGTGAGGCACTGAGTTGGATCCCTGTCATCACATGTCCCTTGAACATCTTGGGTATGACCTTGATGTCCTCTAAGCACTAAGTGTAACTTCTATCAGAAATAAAGTATAAAGAAAGAACAATCACCAAGAGAAACAATATTCCTTAGTCTTTTCTTATCTGGTAAGTGAACAAATTTTATTTTTTCCTTTACTTTTCTCTAACAGATTTTTCTTTTTCATTCCTGCCACTTCCTTTTAGACCATAGAGCATATTTTTAGTTTAAAAGGTCTTGTTTGGGGCCAGAGCACTAGCATAGAGGGGAGGGCATTTGCCTTCCATGCAACTGATCCAGGTTGGATCCCTGACATCCCATATGGTCCTTGGAACTTCCAGGAGTAATTTCTGAGCCCACAGCCAGGAGTAACCCCTGAGCACTGCCAGGTGTGGTCCCCAAATAAAAAAACTTCTTTTCTTTTCTTTTCTTTTCTTTTCTTTTCTTTTCTTTTCTTTTCTTTTCTTTTCTTTTCTTTTCTTTTCTCTTTTCTTTTCTTTTCTCTTTTCTTTT
This sequence comes from Suncus etruscus, assembly GCF_024139225.1. Classification (NCBI taxonomy): domain Eukaryota; kingdom Metazoa; phylum Chordata; class Mammalia; order Eulipotyphla; family Soricidae; genus Suncus; species Suncus etruscus. The sequence continues at coordinate 24,005,336 of NC_064867.1, read as the reverse complement.
CTTTTCTTTTCTTTTCTTCTCCTTCTCCTTCTCCTTCTTCTCCTTCTTCTTCTTCTTCTTCTTCTTCTTCTTCTTCTTCTTCTTCTTCTTCTTCTTCTTCTTCTTCTTCTTTCTTCTTCTTCTTCTTCTTCTTCTTCTTCTTCTTCTTCTTCTTCTTCTTCTTCTTTCTTCTTCTTCTTCTTCTTTCTTCTTCTTCTTCTTCTTCTTCTTCCTCCTCCTCCTCCTCCTCCTTCTCCTCTTCTTCTTTTTCTTCACCACATCCGATGACACTCAGAGGTTACTCCTGACTATGTGCTCAGAAATCGCTCCTGGCTTGGAGGACCATATAGGATGCTGGGGGATCTAACCGTGGTCTGTCTTAGGCTAGTAAGGCAGATGCCTTACTGCTTGCACCACTGCTCAGCCCCCCCCCCTTTTTTGTTTGTTTGTTTTGTTTTTATTTTGTGCCAAGATCCTTCTTATAAGTATTATGTCACCTAAATTTCTATCACATACTACAGTCATTGTATTACTGTTTTCGCTCTGTTCGCTAATCTTCCGGGACTTGAAACTTTATTATAGGAAATTTAACCTTTTCATCCTGCTTCTTAGAACCCTTTGTTATATTACTTCACTCAACAGAAACTTACATAGACTGTCTCACCAACATTTCCTTTCACCTTTCCTTCTGCTTTCCTTCCATTTAGAATGCCCTTCCAGCTTTACTTTTACTCTGATTTCTACCCTATTAAAGGTTCAGTCAAGGTTTACGTGCTCTGACATTTTCTCTGTCTACATTGCCTAGCACCAATACCAGCCCCCCAGTACAGGGATAGGAGTGGTCCCAGAACACCAGTGGGTGTGTCCTTCAAACAAACAAAATCAACTCTATATTTCATTTTTCATAGTTCTTTTGTTAGTGTTAACTACTAAGATATGACGAATTGCCTTAATACCTGCTAAATGATGGCTTGGCTGCTAATTTTTTAGTGGAGATAAAGGTCGAGCTCCTCAGTTGTGCTTCACCCTACTCCCAGAAGAAATTGGTTCTGGCTCAGTAGTACTGGGGGCCATGCAGTGTTACTGATCAGACCCAGGGCCTTATGTGCTCCATCCCTTTAAGCAATTTCCTTGGTCCTTAAAATTAATATTTTAAACTGTTCCAGGAGCAAATTAAAAAGAAATATAGTGATGTATCATTGTTCATCAAATTAGTGAAATGCATTTCTAGAGTGATAGTATAATGCACTTGTTTAATTTTTTTGGGGGGAGGGCACACCAGACTGTGCTCAGGGCTTACTCTTGGGTCTGTGCTTAGGGTTCTACTTATAATAGGACTCATTTGGAGTGATTGTTTGGACCATATGGGAGGGACATGGTCCATCCTAGGTTAGCCGAGTATAAGGCTCTACTGTTGCGCCACCTGTCTGGCCCCTACTTCAGTTTTTTTTTGGGGGGTCCACACCTGGTGATGCTCAGGGGTTACTCCTGGTATGCTCAGAAATCGCTCCTATCTTGGGGACCATATGGGATGTCGGGGTTTGAACCCTGGTCTGTCCTGGGTCAGCCACGTGTGAGGCAAATGCCCTACCACTGTGCCATCGCTATGGCCCCTGTAAAATACATTTTTTAAATTCTTCACAGGTTGTGAATTATTTTCAGGGTCTGGAAAGAAATGCATTCACAATTTTAAAAGAGTCAATCAGGAAAAATATATATTTGACCTGAGTACATTTTCTTAATTTTCTTCTTTTGTATAAAAAGGTATGATAAAAAAGCTTTCACACTGAAGACAAACTTTGACTTAATTAAATAGCATAAACTTATAGTTTGATTTCCTTATAAATTAGAATAATACTACTGTCATGGAAAAATTATCACAATTTATGCATACATTTAATTGCAAGTTTTTCCTAAAGAACTACAAAATTATTAAAGATGAACAAAAATGTTCAGCTGTGTTTTAGATTTAAAATCATTTGATTTTTCATGACATTTCTGCTGGTTGTTTTAAAGGAACGCTTCTTTGTTCAAGGATAACTAAAATATTTAATGGGTATTTGTGCAGTCTGACAAAATAAAATTTCTGCAGAACCTAAAATCACAAACGATTTTGTTTAGTTTCATACAAATCTGTTTTTTTAACACTTAGACCATTTTGTATCAAACAGTTCCCAATTTAAGTAAATATTCATCTTTTTAAAAAGAAAATTAATATTAGAATTCTTTTTGTTTATAAAAAGAGCCTGATTCAACAAGTTACAGATGTTGCAGTTGAACCACATATGTATCCAAAGTAACAATAATGAAAATACATTTTTTTAATTTTTATTTCAAGCACAAAATCACTACTGTGGATTCATATTAGATCTATTAAAAAAACTTTTGTACCCAACAAATAAACATCATTGTTTTAGCAAAGTATTATAAGACATGATGTTATATAAATACCATATCCTTGTATCAAAAATGTTGTGGCAAACAGATTTGTTTTCTGTAAAAACCACTCCTATTTGTATTTAGTGTTACCAAGACCCAACATTTGCCCATACTATTTTCAGAGGTTCAGAGAAAGGCAGCCACCTTAAAATGAGTTTTTTCAATAAGCCCTCTAGGTTCACAGACTGGGGTAGGCTGTGGAGAATATGGATGAGGAGAAGGCAAGCTCTAATCTAGCCTGCAGATTTCAGTTCCAGTCTCCTCTGATTTTGGTATTCCCTTGGAATGAGTTCAGTGGATTTATGTGTCAGAATCAGATTAAAGCTTTTCTCCTTTTTTCAAATATAATCATTTGGAAATCAGATAGATAGTACAGAGTACATGCCTTGCATGTGACTAACCTAATTCTAATGCCATCATCACATAGTGCCCTGAGCTTCACCGGCTATAGCCTGGATAATATTGAAGCTATGGAGGTGCCCCAGCACCTCCAGGATGACCCAGGTTATCCCTGGCACCACAGGGCCTAAGCAGCACCACTTCCTTGAGGCCCTTGTACTGAGCCCCTTGCCCACTTGGCAAAAAATAATTGGAAAGGGCTCCAATTTATAAAAATAAAATAAAAAGAAACAATGTTACTGATCAAGAATAGTAAATAATCTATCCCTAAATTTGTCTTTACTTCATAATGAGATAATATCACTGTTTTTTGGAAAATGAAGGACAACATGATTAGTATGCTATGCTGTCTGTGTTGTCTACTGAAGAATTTAATCCAAAATTTACTTGTTTCATCCTTAATAGCTCAGTTTCATATTTTAGAAAACCAAGTGTTATTCTGTTTTCACTTAGGAGAAATTATCTTTTACTTGTTTGGATGGACAGTTTTTGAGCTTTCAAGGCTGCTTTTTCTTTGTTATTGTTGCTAATCTCAGATCCAGAAAACAAGATTTGACATATAGACATAAAATAAGTATTTTATATAACTAAAACTCAGTATTATTACAAATTATTTTCATGGAGATACATAGAAACCTCTAAAAACAATTTTAGTATATCTACAAGTCCTGCTACGATTGCCACTAATATATAAATACTTTTATCACCCCAGCATGAATTCCAATTTGCAGTTCCTTTCCAGACCCCTCTCACCCCAGTCTCCAGGCATCCATAAATATTTCTGGCTCATTGTGTTTGCCTTTTCTGGATATTTTTTTTTAATTTGATTAGCTAGTTTTTAAAGACGTGTTTTATTTTTTGACATATAAAATAATTTATGCAAATTAATAAACTAATTATTACCAATAAATTAGTAATATTAAAATTTTAATGAAAATAAAATTAATTTATTGATGATTAAATAATATTAATTGATTATTAAATTAAGTATTATAGGACCATATGTGGTACCCAGGATTGAACCCCAGGTTGGACTCATTCAAGACAAGCTCTTCACCTGCTATACTAAATCTCTGGTCCTAATACAGTCATCAAATCAAAATGTTTAAAAAGTATATAATAAAATGTAAAGTGTCCTCAGATGCTTATTGTTTAAGCAATCATGGTACAAGACTGCATTTCTATTATTCTTTTAATTTTATTAAAATATCCCTTAATATATAATTTCATTGACTCAACAATTCTGTGGCTTTGGCAAAATCATCTCTAGTTTACTGAAAGTTAGAGAAGTTTAAGACTTCCCATATTTGTAGCTTGGGCCATTATAACAAAATGCCTTAGACTTGAGAAACTTAAAGAACAGAAAAGTGTATTTCCACACTTTAGAAACCAAAGATCTGAGATAGGTTTGACAGCATCTTAGGTGCTACTGTAGCTCTCTCTCTTCCTGCTTATGTCTTCCTAGTTATGTCTCTCTGGCCTCATAAAACAGAGGGGAAGAGAGAGGCATAAGAACTAGAGCAAGGTCTCTGAATTTTTAGCAATATGCTAATCCAGGGGTTCTCAAACTATGGTCCACAGGCCACATGTAGCTGGCCTGAAGACATTTATCCTGCCCACCAGGTGTTTTTGCCTCTGCTGCCTGTTCTGGTTAGCTTCCGACTCATCCTATGCCTGAAGTGTGCATGTATGAAATGTGCACCTCACTCTGACTCCCCTTTTTCTCTCTGTCTCTCGACTCCTGCTCTCACTCTCTTGAGATACTTGAAAGATGAGTTCAAATCAGGCAGCCTTCCTAATTTTTGTACATCTCTCCCCTCTGAGAAATATCATAATCTCAGGAACCATACACTCAAACTGGTAACCATTTTTGGCTGCATGTACGTTTATGAACAGATTTTTTTTCCAGAATGAAACATCTGAAATCTCCAACCATATCTAGACTAACTGGTATATATTTGTATCACTTGTTTACAACTAGCAGTGACAAATATGGAACCAGACATTGACCAGTTTATTAGCTAAAAGCAGGCCCATAGTTCCCATGGAAATACCAGTAAGTTTGTTGATTTAACTTTACTTTGTTCTTTATTTTAAATATTGTATTTGTTCCTGCTTTGGTTTTTTTACTTCAAAATAAGATATGTGCAGTGTGCACAGGAATTTATTCTTATTTCTGTTATAAACTATAGTTTGGCCCTCCAATAGCTTGAGGGACAGTAAACTGAGCCTCCTCCCTCATTTAAAAAGTTTGAGGACCCCTGTCTTAATCCCATCATGAGGACTCTAGTTTCAGGCTTTTATCTAAGTTTAATTATTTTCCACAGGCCTCACTTCCCTACCAAATATCATTCCCCACAAGGGGACAGGCTTTTGATACATGAATTTGGCAAAGGCAGGAAGCAGGATTATAGAACTCAACTATAGCACTGTACCTCACTTCAAGGTCTGGTAGTTCATAAGTGGCCAAATCAGAAATTGCATCCAAATTTCCAGCTCTAAATCTTGAGCTCTTTCCCTGGAACTAGAGGCATTTCACCTTATTTGAAAACTAATGTAGTCAGAGCTTTCACCTGTAACGTGGTCTCTTCTTATGTCAGATACTCTTTAAATGGAGATTATAGTGTTATTCTGTCCACTTATCTGGCTTGTCTGAAATTGAACTTGGGAACATTTTTTTCTCAGTAATAATTTATTTATGAAACAGATTTAGGGACTGAGCCCAATAAGAAGCCCCAGAGTTGCCGCAGGACTACTGGGTTTTAAAATATACAGAATTTGTCAAGAAAAAGTGAACATTTTTAGAAATTGAGGTTTTAGTTCTTTGTTTACCCTCTTTAATATAATATATTAGAAATGCCCATTTTGATAATCACATTTTGATATGTGATTTTCTTGGTGATCAGTGAACTTCAAAAGAATTTTACTTTCATAAAATGTTGGAAAGCAATAATTTTGTTTGTCTGGCATTTTTAATTCCAGAGGCTTTCTACCTACTATCGAATATAATGATAATTGTGGTTAGAGTACAAAGAGAAGGTGTCTTTTTCTCTTGTTCCCTTCTCAGAGTCTTGCTGCTTCAAATTTTGGATTTACTGTTTTGATGCTTAATTTTATAGAATTTTGGAGGGATAGGAGGGTCTTCCACATGATGCTTAAGGGTTCATGATCCCGCTAATGATTCTCAACCAACTGGACCAACAGTTTAGTATGGGGGGATGCTCAGGTCCTACAGTACAAGGATAACCAGGCTACTCTAGCTCTGCTTGGGGCCCTCTGGGTCAATAACCTATGATACTTACTCCAGGGACCATATGTTGTCCATAAACAAACTCAGATTGAGCACATGCCTAGATTTCACATAAATTTTTTCTATTCTTTTCTATTTTCCTTTTCCTATGTTTTGAGGTGAAAAGTTATCTTGAAAATTATATTGGGTTTAAAGTATTAGCTCTTGGAATTATCTATTTAAAAAAAGAAAATATATTTTTTACTTTGATACATAATATAGGTGATTTGTATAATATTATTGGGAGAGTGTAAAAAGTTGTTCATTAATATTGGGGGCCAGAGTACAAGTAAAGTACTTGTCTTACATGTAACCAATCCTGGTTTGATCCCCAGCACCACATATAGTCTGCTAAGTCTTGCCAGTTGTGATCCCTGAATTGATATGGGAAGAACTAGAGGCTTTTCTGGAAGTTCAGTGACTAACATAACTCTTAAAAAAAAAGTTTCCTTGGGGCTGGAGCGATAGTGCAGAAGTAGGAAGTTTGCTATGCATGTGGCTGACCCAGGACAGACCTCGATTTGATCCCTGGCATTTCATATGGTCCCCAAGTCAGGAACAATTTCTGAGCGCATAGCCAGGAGTAACCCCTTAGCATTATCAGGTGTGCCCCCACAAAAAAATTCCTTGTATGGAACAAATCTCTCTAAAGTGCTTATTATTTATTTTAGCTCTCCACATTTGAAGCATGCATTCATTTCACCAACATCAGTTAGCCAATATATGCATTCACTATGTTCCAGGCCTATTACCAGGAGGAGAGGACATAGAAATGATTAAGAATAAACATAATAACTATTGGATGGCACTGAAAGGCAAGGAAAAAGTCAATAGATGGTAAACTAGAGCAAACTGAAGGTTTCAGAGAAGGTAAAAAGAATTTATTCCAAGCTCCCTATATTTACTGTTGTCCAATCTAGGAACTACTTTAAACAATTTGGGATGGTTGATTTTATTTATTTATTTATTTTTTGCGTGATGAAACATCTTTTATTTTTTAAATATTTTTTTATTTAAGTAACATGATCATATTTGGGTTACAGTCATAATCAGAACACCCCCCTTCACCAGTGCAATATTATCCCCTCCCCCCTTCCCATCCCCTGCCTGTATTCGAGACAGGCATTCTACTACAGTAATTTGTTTTTATGTTCAGTAAGTTGTATTTTTTTTCCTTAAAGGATAAGAGGAAAAAAATATAGTAAAGGTGTGATAGTGGCAATCGCCAATGTTTGCATAGGTCTAGAAAAATGGAGAAAATGGGAAAAAAAATCCTTGAGCTGATTACACAAAGGCCTCACCCCAGAAGTTTATTGGCACAAGACAGACTCTGGGTTCCAGGCATACCAGTCTATCCAACTCCAGTCATTCTCAAGGTCCCGGTGAAACTTTTTCACACTTTAGCTATTGTTGGTATCACATTCATATTTAAAGACTCTGGATTCTGTGCATTTCTTTCATCAATGTCAGGCTGATGTGGAGCATCCTCTAGTTTCAGCATATCATTAAATGCGGAGTGATCTGTCCTGCATGCAGACTGTTGCTGAGTCGCCTGGGTGTTGGGAGCACTCTTTGGAGTAAGTCAATGCCAAAGCAGTAAGGGATGGTTGATTTTATATGTCAAATTTACTGACCCATGAGTTGCTCAGATATTTTCAATAAACGTATTTAGGGTGTATCTGTGAGAGATGAGATGATGAGATGAGAAAAACATTTGAAGATGGAGTATAGTATATTTCCCTTCTAAATGTGTGAGCTTCTATTCAATTAGTTATAAGCCTGAATACAATAAAAAGTCTAAGTATGAAAATTTCTTATGCCTGACTTCTTTGAATTGGAATTTTTATTTTTGCTTGTCTTCAGACTAAAACTAAAACACTCTTTTCAGGTTTTGAGTAATATATTTAATTCAGGCTAAAACTTTGTACCATTAACCACTTTGATTTTCATGTCTTAAAACTCAAACAGGAACTACCACATCAACCATCTTGGATATCTATATTACTGACTACAGACTTTGTAATGTACCAGCCTTGGAACTAGCCAATCAATCTATTATAATAAATAAATATAGTCATCAATCCAAATTCCTGTTTCTCTGGAGACCCCTAATTAATGTAACTCTTCTGTACATATCCTTATAAACTATAATCTTGATAATACTTGACTGTGTTTCTTTGTGTGAATTTTATTCCCCATATCTTTAAGATAGATTCTAGATATATTTTGATTCAAATGTTGATGCTGTATTATTTATATGTTGGGACTGAAGTTGAGGGACTGAAGGGATGGATGATGCAGAGATTCTAGGTGTTTTTGCAACTCATACAATACTGTCTGCTATCCCAGAGTGGCAGGTAGGGGAGCTATTGGACTTCAAAGAGCATTCTAATTGCCTTTGGATTCTTCTTTGACATCTCTAATACATGAACCAAGTGCACAACTAGCTCTGTATCAAAAAGCATACACTACTACTGCATGCCACTTACATCACTAGAGTTGGAAGCAGTAAGACAAGCTTGTTCTAGTCCATTTTCATGGGCCCTAGATTATGCTCATGGCTCTCTGTTATTCCTTGCTTTACGCCAGAGTTTCAAAGCTTCAGTACTATTTATATGTTAGGGAGTCTTAAAATTAATTTTTATTACTTGCCTCCCTTCCTTTGTCATTGTTGTTATGATCAGTGAATGAAGACAATTGGTTGTGGTGTTTACTTTGGGATCTGAAAATTTAGTTGTTCCGCTCTCTGCAGGAAACACACCATAATTGTGGCATATACTAGTTCCTCTATGCCAGAAATTACACAGTTTGTTATAGTAGCAGAGCCTTTGGGATCATACTGGGGCACACAGGGTGGTTCTAGGGATCACACTCATGGTCTTATAGATTTTAGTTTTACAGACAGACAGTTTTGAACAGTGAGCCTGGCTATATAATTCTTAATTTGTGAAACTGGCCTGTGCAATGTAAAATAGGTATCTCTGGCCTTTATCCAGCAGTCCTCTGCCCTTTAGTTGTGACAACCCAAAATATTTTGGGGGATTTGCCTCAGTGAGACAAAACTTACCCTTATTTAGAATTGCATCTTTATAACTACTTTCCTTCACCAACTATAATCATCCCTCATTTTATGGACTTCATATACAGCTATCTATGGAATTCATAATATAGATAGATTTCTTAATCATAGATATTGCAGGTTTTACATAGAATATTTAAGCAAATCTTTTGTGCTAATTTTACAACAGTATGTGCTCACTTCATTTTTCAGTGTTGCATTTAATTAAGGTAAGTACAGGTTTTTGTCCTTTTTATTTTAAGACTACACCTGGCAGTGCTCTGGGGGACCATATGCAGTTCTAGGGATTGAACCAGGACCAACCACATGCAAGGCAATACCCTATCTGCTATTCTATTTTCCAGCTTATTTACATTATTGTTAAAGAAATAATGCTATTGTATACGTTGTAAACTGTACTATGCTATAAATGTAAGTTTTAGTTATTTAGAAAATTGTTTTGGAAACTGTAGTATCCAGCAACGCTGTGGACCTTACAGTGAAGAACCCAGGGACTCTGGCATGTGAAGCATGTAGTCTTATCATTTGAGCTATATAATGTTGTATCCTAAGCATTACATTTTTCTTTTTTTAATTTTCTTTTTTAATCCAGGCCTAAGAATTACTTTTGTATGCACTGGGAAACCAAAAAGTTCATGTGACTCTATTGCAAATTTGCTCTATTGCAATGGTCTGGAACCAAACTTATTATATCTTTGAGGTTGCCACTCTGCTAAAACCTTCGTGAGTTAAATCTCACACAGAGTGCCTTAGAAAGTCTGTATTTTTTTTTTAAAGGAAAAGATGAAACCAAGTCCCATATTTGCAAAAGGCCAAATCCCTAGACAAAGCTCTTCTAGTAAATCTCAAAGTGTTTTGGCTTCTCTGTTCAATTCTTGTCAGATTTCCCCCTTAGAGATGGTTGAGTCTTCCTGATTGTTTTAGATCACTTAACTCCCTTTCTTTACCCTTACTATCCACAACTTCCCACACAGATTCCACCTCTGTAATGAAATAATGCTTCCTCAGATAAGATACAATCAGATTCATTAGATGCTTGCAGAGCTAGATGTAATCTTGTGAATTACAAGTGAAATATAAGTCTAACTTTAGCACTGTTTCAATGATCTGGCCAGGGTAAGGCTAAGAAATAGAGGTCCTCTGAGGACTTTATAAACAATGAGTATTTTATTGTTTTGTGTGTATCTAACCCTAGATTACTTATGGTCTACATAAAAAAAAACTTCTAGTATTTTTACTAGCTATTTTTCAGAGAGATCTGTATAAGTGTATTTTGTATATTTGAAATTAGAAATTTGCTGTTCCTCTAGTATCTTATTCTAGAATACCTGGTATTATGTAGTGTTTCATATAATCATAGAGACCATCAACATTTAGGATCAGGGCCAGAGAGGTAGCCAGTGGTAGAGCGTTTGCCTTGCATGCTGCTGACGCAGGATGGACATGGGTTTGATCCCCAGCATCTCATATGGTCCATGAGCCAGGAGTGATTTCTGAGCACATAGACAGTAGTAACTTCTGACGCCACAGTGTATGGCCCCAACCCCAACCCCGAAAAAACCCAACCCCACAAAACAAAAAAAACCATTTAGGATCCTAAATTTATCTTCAGTGGTAGGGTGTTTGCCTTGTATGCAGCTAACCCGGGACAGACATGGGTTCGATCCCTGGAATCCCATATAGTCTCTTGAGCCAGGAGTAATTTCTTTTTTTTTTTTCTATTTTTTTTCTTCTTTAGGGAGGGAGGGAGGGAAGGAGAAAAAAGGAGGGAGGAAGGAAGAAGGAAGGAAGGAAGGAAGGAAGGAGGAAGGAAGACAGAAGGAAGAAAGGAAGGAGGAAGAAAGGAGGAAGGAAGGAAGAAGGAAGGAAGGAAGGAAGAAGGAAGGAAGGAGGAAGAAAGCAAGAAGGAAGGAAGGAGGAAGGAAGGAAGGAAGAAGGAAGGAAGAAGGAAGGAAGAAAGAAGGAGGAAGGAAGGAAGAAGGAAGGAGGAAGGAAGGAAGAAGGAAGGAGGAAGGAAGGAAGAAAAGAAGGAAGGAAGTAGGGAGGGAGGAAGGAAGGAGGGAGGGAGGGAGGGAGGGAGGAAGGAAGGAGGAAGGAAGGAGGGAGGAAGAAAGGAAGGAGGAAGGAAGGAGGGAGGAAGAAAGGAAGGAGGAAGGAAGGAGGGAGGAAGAAAGGAGGGAGGAAGGAAGGAGGGAGGAAGAAAGGAGGGAGGAAGAAAGGAGGAAGGAAGGAAGGAAGGAGGAAGGAAGGAGGAAGAAAGCAAGAAGGAAGGAAGGAGGAAGAAAGCAAGAAGGAAAGAAGGAAGGAGGAAGGAAGGAAGAAGGAAGGAAGGAAGGAAGGAGGGAAGGATGGAGGGAGGGAGGGAGGGAAGGAAGGAAGAAAGGAAGGAAGGAAGGAAGGAAGGAAGGAAGGAAGGAAGGAAGGAAGGAAGGAAGGAAGGAAGGAAGGAAGGAAGGAAGGAAGGAAGGAAGGAAGGAAGGAAGGAAGGAGAAAACAACAAAAAACAGTTTAAAGAAAGGTGTTGGGGTGGGAAGGAGTAAGATAGGGCATTGGTGGTGGGAAGGTGGAACTGGTAGTAGTAATTTCTGAACAGAGCCAGGAGTAATCCCTGAGCACTGCCAGGTGTGGCCCCCAAAAAACCAAAACAAAAAAATTCCCTTGAATTTGGTGAAATCAATATTGAGCAATATAATTTCTTTCTGTTTTTTGGGTCACACCTGGGAGTGCTCAGAAGCTATTCCTGGCTTTACGCTTAGAAATCACTCCTGGCAGGCTTGAGGGACCATATGGGATGCCGGGATTCAAACCACTGGCCTTCTGCATGCAGGGCAAATGCCCTACCTCTATGCTATCTCTCCTGCCCCAGCAATAGAATTTTTTTAAATGTTGGTTTAAAGATCAAATCCAGGGCTTCACACAACAGGCAAGGCATGTACTATAATCTGAGCCATATCTGTGTCCCCAAGTTTGTTCATTCTTTAGTATTATGAGCATTGTAGTATGGCCTGGGGTTGGAAAAATTGTGGTCAACAGACAAGATATCTGTCCTCAGGATGTTTACAGGGCAATGGAAAGACAATATTGCACAAATCCTTATACAGTCAAGTTCTACAAAGGAACAGTTGATTCTTACAAGAGACAAATAGGTTGCAAAGAGGATGACTTTCCAGAATGAAGGCTCTGATGAGAAGTAGATGAAAGAGAATTCCAAGGTGGAAAGAATGGTATATTTTGCATTAAAATTAAAAAAAAAAAACTGGGGCCGGGAAGGTGGCGCTAGAGGTAAGGTGTCTGCCTTACAAGCTCTAGCCAAGGAACGACCGCGGTTCAATCCCCCGGCGTCCCATATGGTCCCCCCAAGCCAGGGGCGATTTCTGAGCACATAGCCAGGAGTAACCCCTGAGCGTCAAACGGGTGTGGCCCAAAAACCAAAAAAAAAAAAAATTAAAAAAAAACTGTAAGAATGCCAACAAAGGGGTTGGAGTGTAGCACAGTAAGTAGAGTACTTGCCTTGCATGTGGCCAAACTGATTTAGATCCCTGACATTCCATATGGTCCCTCAAGTACAGCCAGGTACTTATTCCTAATTGCAGAGCCAGGAATAACCCCTGAGCATTGTCAGGTGTGGCTCAAAATCAACCAACTAAACAAACAAACAAACAAACAAACAAACAAACAAGAGGAAATGAAGCTGACAGGAGGGAATGTGGAAGATTTCCCCAATTGGGTCAACAATTTCATCCCTTACCCTGAGGATTGGTTGCAGAGAATGAGGAAGATGCAATAACTACCAATCAGCAAGACCACCTAATTAGCCCAAAATAAGGGATTGCCTGGCCTTTCTATTTACTTTAATTTTGCATTTTCTTTCATTCCCATTTTGTACACTATTCTTCATAAATTAGCACAAAACTCAATATGTCAGAACAGCTAGTGATCTTCTCTTCACTTGGTCTATTTGCAGTCTTCCACATTTTAGTTTATGCCAAATCTATCTCCCTATTTCTTAGACCAAAAACCTTATATTCATTCATGCTTCTCCTCTTTTTCTTATAATCCTATCAAATCCACCTCAAACCTCTGACTTTACTTTTGAAAGCAATCTAGTCTGTTTGCCAACACAGTTCCTTTGTTACTATTCTTTATGGGTTGTTTCCATGTTGGTGTGCCTCAGTCAGCAGTGCTCCTGCCAGTCCTCTGGGGGCTATGCAGTTCTAGGGATAGAACTCAAGGTCTCACACATGCAAAACATGTGTTGTAGCACTCGAGCCAACCCATGGCTTGTTTAAGCCAACATCATCTGGCCTTAATTATTGTAATAATATCTTAACAGCCTCCTTCTTCTACTGTTGCCCATTTCCTATTCTCTTACAGTACTGTGGACAGAGCATTCCTCATAAACAGAAACCTACACATGTTCCTTGTTTCCCTGTGGTTACCTATTCTACTCACAATTAAAGTCAAAAGCTGATAGGTGGCACACATGGTCCTAGGAGTTCTCATCTTGTCTATGTCCCACTGTTCTCCCCTTGCCTTCTCCACTTGAACTACATTGGCCTCCTTGGACGTTTTTAATCCATGAGGCATGCCAATAGGACAGATCTTTAAATTTACTACTCTCTCTGCCTGGATTACTACTCTTTCCCTCCATCTCACTAACCATGTGATTAGATAATTTCCTTGTTAGTCATTTCCTAAATTTTTTTCCTTGTTAGTCATTTCCCTAATGAAACCCTTCAGTTAAAAAACCATAACTCAGGGATCAGAAAAGGCTCATAAATAAAAGTGTCAGGCTTTTATTGAGATGAGTTCAATCCCTGGTGCTACCCACATGGACCACATATGGTTCTGGAAGCTCAGTTCCTTGGAACCTCAGCACCACCATAATGTGTGATCTGTGCCACATAGTCAGGTGTGAGAACATTATAGCAAAAGTGACTATAGGTACAATCACACAACTGAGGTGTGAAAACCCCAACAAGCACTAAACCAAGTATATATACAACTACATACACAGTTATATCCCACACCTCTTCCTGCCATCAGCACAACATAACAAAAGAGGGAGAAAAATCAAGTCTTTTTTGTTTATGATTACAGTGTCTGTAGTATCAGTAATTGAAGAACCAAAGCCATTTGTAGTGATTCTAGAGACTAATTTTTTTCATCAGTGTATACTGATAGCCATATGTTCCTATTAAACACAGTTGGGACACATCTGGAAAGACTCTCTTCTATGATAAAATGAGAGCTTTTTATCATCCTTTTCTTTCCTGCTCTGAATCTACAGATGTTTGGATATATATACTCATTGAAGCTTTCACAGCAATTTATGAATGTGATTTGACAAAACTAAGAAAGCAAATCTTGACCTTGAGAAGAGCAGCTTCTGACTAAATCTTGGAGCAACCTAATTTCTGATTCCTTACTATGTGAGACAGTGATCTCTTTTGCTTAAATTCTCACTTATCAACTGCACTTTTATGTTCAGTCAAGAGCTTTCTTTATTTAAAATTGCTTTATTTAAAGATAATGTATTACATAGTTGCTCATAATACATTTGTCCCAAGACCAATCTCACCACCAATGTAAAATTCCCATCAGCATTGACCCCACCCATTCCATAACTACCCTCTTGTAAGGCAAGAAATAATACATTTTATACTGCTCATTTATTGGTACCTTGGAATACATTATTTTTGTAAAAGTAGTGTCATAATAAAATTTGTGAAAATGTATCTCACAGAGAGATACTTAAATCATTGTTAGAAGGTTTGTTAATGGGGCCAGAGTGGTGATACAACTGTAGGACGTTTGCCTTGCACATGGCTGACCTAGGATGGCCCACAGTTTGATCCCCCAGTGTCCCATATGGTCCCCCAAGCCAGGAGTGATTTCTGAGCACAGAACCAGGAGTAACTCCTGAGCATCATCGGCCCAAAAACCAACAAAAAGGTTTGCTAAGTGATGTGTTGCTAGTTGGTTTTCTGTTAGTTGTTTTGTTTCTGAATATTAGGTGGCTTTTAATTTATGTTGATGTCTAAATTGGTGTGTTTTTACTGGGATGATAGTATAAAAAATTGGGGTTATAGGGTGACCATTCGGCTATACAGTTAAGAATTATCAACTCTGTGGCTAATAAAGCAGCTTTTGTGTGGTGTGGTTTTGGCTGCCAGGGCTTCCAAAAGTACAAGAAAGTGGGAGTAGGGTGCCTGCATTCACTCAAAAAATATCCTGAAGATGTTGGTCCAAATACCAGCATACCTGGAGTCTTAGACAGTTTGGCTCTGTAGAACTCCATGGTTGAGTAGTGAAGCTACACCATTCGTGAAGTGGCAGTTGTGGGTGGAGAATTCAGCTGGCAAGGCTTTGGCAGGGTGGGAACTAGGTTTACCCTCTCCTCCTGAGACTGCTGTTTTTAGATGCACAGTTGAACCCATGATTTTTTATGGCTTGGTTTACATCTTTTTTCGACAACAGAGTGAATCTATGGAGCTGACCAACTGCAGACATAACGACTGCATTTGTCAATAGTTTTCTTAATGGAAGTCAGCCTAAGTGAGTCTTCAAATGAACTGTGACCTAATTCTGACAAAACATACAGATTCACAAAGGACCTCACCTTGATAGGTCAGAATCTCCTGGAAAGCATTTTTGTTTTTGTTTTTTTAGCCATATCTGGCAAAGATTGGAGATTACTCCTGGCTCTGTACTCAGGAATTACTTCTGGTGGTGCTTAGGGGACCATATAGGATGCAAGGGATCAAACCCAGGTCAGGCACATGCAAGGCAAGCACCTTACACATTGTGCTAACACTCCAGTCCCAGTCCCTGGAAATCTTTAAATCACATATTCCAGACCTTCTCTTCCAGATTCAGATGTAGCAAGTTCAGGATCAGTATAAAAAAGAGGCAATGGCAGCCATTGAGAAAATAGTTTCTTCTCCCTTCAATAAAGGACTTACTTTTCAGCTGTGAAGGCACCATCAGCTGACAGCCTTCAGTTAGAATCAAGAGGAGCAACTTTAATTTTAATCATGAGTCCTGCTTTTGTCCCCAACCAGTGATGAAATATGGTAGTAGGTTTTAGGTCATGGACTTTCTACCTATGTGGGGTTCTAAAGGGTTATCTGTACTTTGCAACTCCCTATGGATTGACTGAGACTTTGTCAGAGCTACATTAGGCTCAGAACACACTATGCCTAATTCTCCTTTCTTTCCCCAATATCAGATAAGCATGGTGGAGTAAAACCATTCTGTACTCAGTACTACCCTCCTCCCCTTTATATTTTCCCCAGGCATTGTTATCCAATAACTTTCTTGTAAATATTCTTAATTTCCTTTTAGAATTCACTTTCTGGGTATCGAACCAAAATGATGGCAGTTTTAAAAAGCCCCTAGATTATTTTGATACAGGTGATCTAAGTTAGACTTTGGCAAACACTAGTGTGAATTTTGTATTTTTTGTTTCTTACCCCCAACTCAAGGCCTGAAGATAGATATTGTCTTTCAAATCCAGCCTCAGAGAGCAGGTTTTGTGGAACAATCCTATATTGTTAGTAAAGTGTTGAATCACTTTATATAGTGGCACAAATGATTGCAAATGATAGGAAGTCCCCTTGAACAGGCATTGTAGTCTAAGTGGAATACTTGACAAAGCTTCTGGTTTCTCTCTTAGAGCATGCAAGAAGGCCCAGGAGAAACTTTCTTTCAATTTAAGCTTTCTTCAGGTTACTCTGCTTCTTTCAATCTCTAAGCTAATGGGATGGATGAGAGAAGGAGAAACCAGTGGAGAAAGGGTGTGACAGAACCATCATGAAGACAAGTCCCAAATATGGCAATACTACTGCTCCCATGCTCTCTGGATTCCACCCAATTAATAAATCTGAAACAAATTTGGTGGATTGGGAGTTTGATAATGTTAAGTCACAGAGCTGCACTGTTTCTGTTGGAAGGTGTAGGGTGTGGCATTAGAGTGCTGTAGTTCATGAAGAAAGAGAAATCTGTCCCCTGCACCCCTGTTTTCTGAGAATGCCACAGAGGTATCAGTAGGACCAGGCTATTTCAGAAGTATTGGTGGTCATTATTTTCTTTGGAGCTTGGTGGAAGAGCTTCTTCTGCAGGGAAGATGTTTTTTAACTTTTCTTAATCTAATAGAGGAAAATCATATGTACTATTAGTGAGTACTATACTCAATGCCACATGTTAGAAAGTTTCTCCTGCCCTTTAAAAAAAACTCTTATAATACTTCTTGCAAAACTGATTTCAAAGCTATGAATTCCCTAGGCTGTGTCTGTCCATGAAGATCTGTATTGTTCCTTCAAATCTAAATGGCAGTCTAGCTGGATAGAGTATTCTTGGTGAAATGTTTATTTCTTTGATTTTTTTGTACTATATCCCTCCATATTCTTCTGGCTTAGAGTCTCATTTGAAGTTCTGCTATCCATTTTATGAGCTTTCTTTTGTATGTAGGTTCCTTTTTTGATCTTGCTATTTTCATTATTCTGTTTGTGTCTTTGAATTTTGTCATTTTCAGCATAATGTGTCTTTCAATTTTCCTGATTGGGTCTATTTTCACTCATTGAACTTGACAGACCTTTGTGCATTCCCCATTGTTTTTTCTAGTGTCTTAAAGTTTTGGGGGTGAGTCTTTGTAGTTACCCCTCCTGAAGGATGCTGAGGGATTAAGATAAGGTTGCTCTCTTAATTCTATGGCCATTCTCATAGAATGACAATAAGGATAACAGTGAGATAATTTGCTGCAAAACCAAGTGGATGTATGAGTCAAGAAATGTTGTATGGACCTTTAATATGGCACAGGTTGGGTATGGGGGCTGCTGGTACCTACCCAGTAGAAAGCAGTTCTGCCTTCCATCCCAGAATAGGTTCAGTGATATCAGTTCGAGGCAGACCTCACCTAGGATGTGGAACAACAAGCAGAAAGTCAGATGTTCTAAGGAATTTTAAAGGTAAGAGAGAAATATAATGATAAATGGAAGGGCCAGTGGGCATTATGAAAGAGTTTGTTTGACTGTTTACAATAATTATAATAATAACAATAATGAAAACTTTTGTGTTAAGGGAATATTTCAGTACAGGGGTGGTGTTTTGTCACAAGAACAGGTACTGTTCTTAGATAATTTATAAAATATCAGGTAGGAAGGATGATTACATAAGATTGTGTGTGTGTAGGTAGATGAGGTAGATGTGATGGAGCATTTATAAACAGTTTCTTCTGATTATTTTTCTTTTCCCAGAGAAAGTTTATTGGTTGGAAGCATGAATGGAGAAATGTAACCAGAGATATGAACAAATCACATAGGGGAGCTGAAGAATGGATAGACCAGACTACACAAAAAAGAATGATCCTCCCACAATCTTGATATCAAGATTAGATAAGATCTGTATCCTCCACATAGAACCATAAAGAGGTGAGAAAAACAAGTGGGTAGAACTGTTGATATCACAAGAAGAAAAACTAGCAATTTCTCATAGTCTACTTTCATTTGACTCTTTTACCCACTTTGTTGTTGTTGTTGTTGGTTTTAATAAACTAAGGAATTTAATGAGTACTTTCTTTTTTTTTTTCCTTTTTGCTTTTTTGGGCCACACCCAGTGACGCTCAGGGGTTACTCCTGGCTCTGTGCTCAGAAATTGCTCCTGGCTTGGGAGACCATATGTGACACCAGGGAATCAAACCACGGTTTGTCCTAGGTCATGCAAGACAAATGCCCTACCATTTGTGCTATGCTCCAACCCCTAATGAGTAATTTCTAACTAAGCTCTATTCCTGACTGTAAGCCACTCTTTTGTATAAAAGTTGCTAAGGTGATAGTTCTAGTCTAGTACATCCCTGTCTGATTTCTGATTCATGGAACTGTTAGATAATCTGTGTCATTTAAGCCATTAAGTTGGTTGTTCTTTGCAATGGAAGTGATAGAATAAAAACACAAAATATTCGAGGAAAAGTTATGAATTCAAATAGAGAACTTATGTTTTGAATGGTGATAGTTGGCTATTGACAGTCAAGAACATGAATGTCAACCAAACTGATGAAAGAAAACACCTTTGAAAGCTAAACACGTTCAAATCCAATTATGTAGCAAATTGGGACTGTACTGGAGGTTTTTTGTTCTTCATGAGCAGGCAAATTCAGCAGCAGAAATTTTGTCCCACCCCTTCCCGCAGCTGATCTTTATTAGTGTTTACTGCTCACTGGTATAAACTGTGCCACTCCGAATTGGATTAGGGGGAGATCTGGTCTAAATTAAAGCTATAATAAATGAGCACTGTTTACATTTCCTCACACCCGCCCTACTCCACACACACACACATCAAATTACTCTGGAAATGAAATGCAAAATAAAATGAGGAAGAATTCTGTTCTTCGTTAATGTGTAATTATAAAATGCTGGGCCTCCCCTGCTGGGTGGAGAAGTAAATCCTATAGCAGGACGGGAATGCTTGAGGGTGAGACATTCTTCTTTCTTATTAACAATGGGTGAATGATTATTTTTGCATCTTTACAAGAAGACTAAAATGAAAGTCTTAGATAAGATCTGTATCCTCCACATAGAACCATAATGAGGTGAGAAACACAAGTGGGTAGAACTGTTGATATCACAAGAGGAGAAACTAGTGAGTTTCTCAGAGTCTACTTTCATTTGACTCTCTTATCCACTGTGTTGTTGTTGTTGTTAGTTTTAATAAGCTAAGGAATTTAATGAGTAAATTTTTTTTGTTGTTGCTTTTTGGGCCACATCCAGTGACGTTCAGGGGTCACTCCTGGCTGTGTGCTCAGAAATCACTCCTGGCTTGGGGACCATATGGGATGCCAGGGGGTTGAACTGTGGTCCTTCCTAAGTTAGCGCATGCGAGGCAAATGCCCTAGCACTTTTGCCACTCGGGCCCTAATGAGTGAATTCTAATCAGCTCTATTCCTGACTGTAAGCCAGTCTTTTGTGTAAACGTAGCCAAGGTGATAGAAATGTTCTCAATTTACTTCAGTTTATTCTAAAGATATTTGTAGATGCTCGCAGGGAGAGGCAAGGAGGGAACTATTAGGCTCTAGGATCAGTGACTCAGGCCTGCTGTGTAGAGAGGCCCTGCTCACAGAGTCATTTTCTCCATCTGTGTAACAGTTTAAACCTCATGGGTTTCTCAGGAGAACTTGGTGAGAATATTGCTAAAGCGCTCATGCAGTATCTGCACCAGGTTCCAGGAGGGGAATTTTATCCTCTCCCTTCCTGGCTACGAAATGTGGAAAGTAACTCTCAGTTCAATCTCCTTTTTCCTCAATCCTGGCCATCTTGGGTTTAATTTAAAACTTGGCATTTGATCTAAATGTTGACTCTGTCACTGCTTTCTATAATACTTAGCCAAATTCTAAATATGAAGTGACTACTAGCTAGCTTTTCCTGTTAATTCACCTAGGGATGAATGAGATGAATGAGATATCTATAGGTGCCTGTGATCAGACCTTATACATGTGAGGCAAATATATTTTTTGTCTCCAAAATGTATAAATACATGTTCTTTAAGAATGGACAACTTTAAGGTATTGTGAAACTAATGCATCTTGTAATGGTAACCACTAACCACATGTGATTCTTTAAATGTAAACCACTAACAATTAAGTAAGATTAAAAAATTAAGTTTCCCAATTGTGCTAGCCACACATGTGGCTCAGTAACCATATGTAGCTAATGCCTATCTTTGGACAGTGAAGGCACAGTATTTCCTTAAAAAAAATTTTTTTTTTATTTAGACACCATGGTTACAAGGTTGTTCTTGATTGGGTTACAGTCATACAACGCATACAACCTTCACCAGTGCACATTTCCTGCCACTAGTGTCCCCACTTTCCCTCACACCCTCCCTGATGCCCTTTTGCTTCCCACCCACCCTCCCCCATGTTATTTTCACTCTCTCTCTTATTCTCAATCTCTCTTTTACTCTCTCTTGCTCTCCCTCTCTCTTTTTTCTTTGGTGACATTGTGGTTTGCACTACTGCAAATGAAGGGGGGGCCATGAATGTCCTTTCCATATTAATTAATATGGAAATAAATTAAATCTAATTTTCTACTCTAACTGCACTCTCCACTCTTTGTGGTAAGCTACCTACCGTAGACCGGTCTTCCTGATTTTCATCTCTATTGTCTCTGGAGACAC
Organism: Suncus etruscus; assembly: GCF_024139225.1. Taxonomy (NCBI): domain Eukaryota; kingdom Metazoa; phylum Chordata; class Mammalia; order Eulipotyphla; family Soricidae; genus Suncus; species Suncus etruscus. Next base: position 23,983,980 of record NC_064867.1, on the reverse strand, counting down.
AGTATTTCTCACTTCTTGATTGTATTCATACTAACTGGCCTAAATAGAATATTAGACACATAGAATATTAGACAGTCTCAGCAAATACAACTGTGATTTGAATGTCTGGAAATGTATGTGAGTGAGGATCCTTGGGATAATGGTGGAGGGATCCTTGTATTTTGGAGAGAAACATGACACAAAAGGGCTGTTAATATAAAACAACAGTATCCTATTACAAAAACGAATTAAAAAAAAACTTTCACCTATTCCACCTAATCACTTCACCTATTTTTAACCTTTTAAAATATGTGATCACTAGAAAACTTAAAATTAGAGCTGTAGACCGCATTATATTTCTCTGGAATAGCTCTGATAGAATATATGTCTTTGAGGCTTGTTTGGCTTTTAAACACATGACTTTTCTTCTGAAGAAGGTAGTTGCTTTTTGTTTTTTTCACGTCTTTTTTTTTTTAAATATAAAATCTTTATTTAAGCCCCATGATTACAAGCATGATTGTAGTTGGGTTTTAGTCATAAACAGAACACCCCCCCTTCACTAGTGTGACATTCCCACCATCAATGCACCTCCTCCAATATTTCTTCTTACTGCCTTTTCCATTGTTGAGGGGAGAACAGGGGCCTCCTCGGTGACATAGGCTGGCTCCTCTGCTGGAGACTTCATGAAGCTGGAACCATGGCAGCCTATCCAGATAGGAAACCAGATTACAGCTTTGATGAGTGGTTTTCCCCCCAACAACCTGATTAAAGGTGGTGATTATGTGCACATTGTCTGACTAAACGCTGCTGTCGAGCGACATTAAGAGCTGCTTTCAGGCATCACTTAGAGAGCTGTGTGCTGTCCTCCAGGAATAGATAATGAAGGACAGGGTTGAGCCCCCACAGTGTCTCTGTGTGACTTGACACCTCTTTGCCAGATCTAAGCTGTGAGGTAAAAAGAAAGAAAGGTTCTGAGCACCCCTGGGAAGTGTGTGTGTGTGGTGGGGGGACCCCCTGTAGTTCTCTAAAAGGCATTCTAAGAAAAGACTGTACAGAAAATCAATTGCTACCACTTAGGACCTCTCCTTTAACTCACTATATTCCATTGTAAGATGTTTTCTTTCTTTTTTTTTCCTTAGAAAGGGAACAAAGCAATGTGAAAAATTGTATACTTTTCTGGTAGTGTCTTTGAAAGCACATTTGTAAATTCTTAATAAGCATTCCTATTAGTTAGAAGACTCAGTGAAGAATAGTGTCAATAAAAATCATCTGCCAGGACGGCTGCTGGTTTTGAAGGGCATTGTTGGATAGAGTGATCTGTATTCAGAAAACAAAACACAACTTTAAAGAACAGAAAAGCCTTGAAGTAACATCCAGCACTCTGCACCCGCAGCATATGAAGTTCTGGCCTTTTCACATCGGTCTTGCTTTTTCTCCAGGTTTTCATTCAAATGAAGATTTCCGCTGCAGGGACCAAATGGTCAGTCCAGAAATGCCTCCATTTTGCTTTCTCTGTCCCTAACAATCCTTTTAAAATTATTTTTACTTATTTTTATATTTGCAGGGCCACACCCAGTGGCTCTCTGGGGTTATTTCTGGCTCTGTGCTCAGAAATTGCTTCTGGGGACTATATGGGATGCTGGGGAGGCACCTGGCTCACCCACATACAAGGCAAATGCCTCACCCAATGTGCTATTGCTCCGGTTCCATACTCCTTATTTTTAAATAAAATGTTTTACATATGTCAGCCCCCTAAGTGCCTTGTGTAATTAGCAACATGGATTTCAGAGATACATTGAAAAGAATATCGGGTCTAACTCATGTCTGTTCTTTCCTAGCTGTGTGGCCTCAGCAAACTGCCTGATTTGTGGGAATTTTCCTCTCTTTATGAGATTGAAGGTGATAACTTCTGCCCATGGTGGCTTCACTGGTACATAAAATGTGTGTTGGCAGCCTGAGAGATAGTACACACTTGTCTTGCACATGACAGGCCTGGGTTTGATTCTCTGCACCACATATATTTGCTTAGCAGCACCAGGAGTGATCCCTGAGTGCAGAGACAGGAGTACCCCCCTGAGCATTTCTGTGTAAGACCCAAAATCAAAATGAGTGAGTGTTGGGCTTAAAGAGCTGGTATATGGCATATGGTATATGGAAAGTGTTAGCTGTGATTATCATCATAAAAATTAAGGACAATTTTAGGGAAAAGCTACCTGTAAAATAAGCATGTTATTTCAACATATAAAACTTAATATTTCAAAAAATTTTAATATTTCACATTGCTAAATTTGTCAAGTTACTTGATTTATTTTGGTAAATGCAGTAAGTAAGTGATATTAAACTTATATACATAAGGACCAACCAATTGATCATTTCCTAGATGTGCCTAAGCACAGGAGCAGAATGCTTCTTTATAGACACAATTACTTCTTGTAGAGACATAACCTCTTGTTAATGAAATGAAATGGGAATCCCCCTGAATTTGTTTTTAGTGCAATATAGCTGCTTTTAGCACCACATTCCTTGCAGAGTTGGGGATAGAAAACGAGTTCATATGTCCCTTTTGTTTCTGTTTCTGCAAGTGTTTTTCAGGGCTGGTATGGGCCTTTAAAGGGTCAATGCATGTAAATAGTTGTAGCTGGCATGTTCTCCATTATTCTTAATATTTCTTGATATCAGAAACACTAGCTGCAGAGACTCAAAAGGAGACTAGAATGAGTATTATTGCTGTTGAGTCAAAGTCCTGATTTGGTCCCAAATCATTCATGGTGGGAATATTGGCTCAAGCCCTCATAAAATGGGAGCCTACTTCTAGATTCCCAAAATGTTTTAATGGGGGTCAAGAATGTTTCCTGTGAGTCTATCTAACCCAGAACTGGGAAAGAAACTATTTGAGGTCCCACTGTCAACCTCTGCCCACCAAACTCAGGCCTACAACACATGGATTCAGTTACAGTGTGCCCAATAAAAATCTTAGTTCTGCCTTTTCAGGGATTTTCCTTGTGACATTTTCGCAAAAGTTCTATAATGTGACTAGCTGGAACAAAATAAAGGAGAAGACAACTTGTTTTCTCCTCTTACTTTCCCTTCCCTTCATTGTTTCAGTAACCAGAGGTCACACTTATGTTGCTTGACCACACACAACTGAAATGTGCTGGAAAAGACATACTTTATTGTGGTGCCTGGAACACAAAATGTAATATTGCCAAGATCACATTCACCATGTGGATTTGTATGTAAGGATCACACGAACCACTGAAAATCTCTGGTTCCTAAGCCAAAATCTTAAGGTTCTGGCTAGACCACTACAAGCAAGCAAGAGAGGAACTCTTTCTTCTGAGTAGTGCCTGTTGGATAAGCAGGTAATAGGAATAAATTCTGGAGCTAGGATATCTCAGGCTCTTGGGTGACAGCTGGCATTAGGACAAGAGTGATGATTGGATCAGATGTGGCCCAGAGAAACCCATAAACACACTCTGTGGGACTCGATGAAAGCCCCCCTACCCTTGCCAGACATGTGAAGCTGCAAATTAAAATGGTAGAGTCTGAAGCAGGCTACCTCTGGGGCTTCCCCATTTCACTCTCTCTGTAGCACCTGCTCCTTCCTTTTCTCAGGAGAGCACAGTGGAAGTGAGCAGAGAAGGCAGAGGTGTGGGCAAAAGAGAAGGAGAGGGAGTATGGGAATAATAGACACTGGCCAATAGTTCTGTGAGAATAAAGAAGTAAGGGACTCAGGGGGGGTGGAGGAAGATAATTAGGGGTGAGCAAAGCAGTCTGGTATTATTGAGGTATTTGTTAAATAAAAATCAATGAATACAATGCTTCCTCTGTATTTTCTCACTCTGGGGGAAGGTGTGCCATTATCACCCATCACTCAGATAAATAAGAGACTCAAGTAGTTTAATGTACTTGCCCAGAATTACTGGTCCATGAGGAATTGCTATTCTCTAGTCCTTTGCTCCCTAATACTTACAGATGATTGGTAATATATCCATTCAAAGTTGGCAATAATTATTGTGTTGGGCAGGTGAAAGAGGCACATGTATCCTGCTTGACAGAAACATTTGCTGAGAGGTTGAATCAAATTCCAGAGAATGGAAGCAGGAAAATATGGCTTGTGGATCTCTGATAAATGAGGTCATTTTCCAAACCATCCTAAGGATCACTTGTGATGTGAAAAAAGGAAGGCACTGAATTTTTTATAACCTGAATGTATATACTTTACAAAACTCCATCATGAATCTCATGAGCAACAGGGCTGCCCTTACTAGGGTTCTTTAGGGAACTCTTCTGGAGAGTTAAGCCATGCACACAAATACTAGTCACTGAAAGATAACATAGGAAAAGTAAAATTAAGTGTTGCTGACATTAACCAGAGGCAAATTTGCTTAGATGGGAAAAGAGGTAAAACCCATGCAGATGAAGGAATTGGGACACACAGTTCAGGCATAGAAAAGGCTAGGATTTAGAAAGTATGGAACAATTTATTTCAGCTGAATTTGAGGATGGAGAAGGTGAAGGTTAGGGAAGAAACCATGGCTGAAATATTGGGTCAAAACTCAAGCATCTTGAAGGTAATTTTGTTTTGAGGCTTGTTGTAAACATTCAACTTAAGTCCTTTGTGTAGAAAGACTGTTCCTAATTTTCCTGATCATTGTAACAGATAGGCAAGGTTGAAGACAGGGAACAGTGGCACAGACTTCTGGAACATTTTTTGAATAAAGAAGCAATAAAATCCTGGACTGGTCACCAGGCAAATGGTGCTACTATATCTTAATATCATCTAAGTCCTCAGGTTCCACTTAGATGTCAATCCTTCAGGGAATTCTTCTTCAGATAATCCCATATTAGATCAGGTATATCTCTGTAGACCTACATGCCCAATTTTCTTTTTCATTATAGTCTATAATCTAACCAGAATTAAATGATTCCATGTGCAATCATTTGTCCACATGACTTTTATAAGAAAATTAAGTTTCATGAAATCAAGACTATTGCTCCATTGCTCCCCAATGCTATATTTCTAGAGTCTAATATATATCTGCTAATGCATATCTATCTGTTAGTAACAGGATAGACATGTAGAAGAACATCTAGGCATAGAAAAAATATCTGCTTTTTTTGTTATAGTTTCGTATTTTGGATCACAATCAGTGGTGCTCAGGGATTACTCCTGACTCTGTGCTATGGATTACTCCAAAAAGGCCTTGAGGGCCATATGTGATGCCATGGATTGAACTGCCATGGATTGAGTAATGCAAGTACCTTACTCACTGTACTATCTCTCCAGATGAAGATATCTGCAAAGAAGCAAATCTTTCTCGAAGATCATCAAGTGTTGAACACCTCTATGCCTTGCACAGAGTACATGAATAAAGTGTGAGTGCAAAAGTACATGAATAAAGTGTGACAGTTTGGGATCATCATCAGTTGTGTGCATCTAGGACACGCACACACAAAGAGGACAATATTTAAGAAAAGTGAATGAAAGCCATTATTTATAACTCAGAGTATAGTTTCTGTTCCATTTTAGAATTTCCTTTTCTCCTTTGAAAGGACCTGATATTTCAATTAATTAGTTACCTTTGAATAAGGCTTCCACATGATAAAGATGATGGGATAAAATCAGCAGCAATAACAAAAGCAATATTATATCTTATATCAAATATAAAGCTCCAGATCACATAAAAAAGGAGTTCTTCCAAGAGGTAATTGCTGTCTTTTATTGAAAGCTTACAGTAAGGCAGGCAGCAGTTACTAAGTATAGGCAATTTGCATGTAATATTTCATTTACTCTTTATAACAACTCTGTAAGATGGATGGTAATTTTTATGGTTTAAAGAGAGGAAGATGAAACCTAAGAGGTTAAGTCACTGACTCAATCATACAGATAATGGCAAATTGTGAGTCAAAAAAACGAGCATTCCCATCTCAGAGGCCAGGCTCTGAACTACTTGGGCTTTTTTAACCTCTTGCTATCTGCATAAAGTGACAGCCTGCTGGTTTGTGGTTAATAGGAACACCAAAGAACAATTGTGTGAGACAAGACTGGGAAATTCTGGTCCTGGATAACCTTCTGCTTCTTCTTACCTTTAAGTCATACCTGGTGAACCTATGAGAAGTTAACATAGGACTGTCTGTCATGGTATAACTTTGTCTCTTTTTAAAAGAATTAAAAACCCATAATTACTAGATAATGATTTTTATAAATGACACTAGATATCAAATTCAGTGCTTTATAAACTGAATTTTAATGTCTTGGTATTTTTTTTGACAAAATTCTTATGTTGTCCAAAAATAGTAGAGGGCATTTTTGCTGTGAAAGAGATTATTTCTAGAGTAAGACCTATTTCTAGAATCAAATCTTATTTCTAGAGAAAATGGACAAATAAACAGCATGATCCTTCTTGGCTTTCACAGCTTTTGCCTATTTTGTTGGCTTTACTTCTGTGTTTTTGTTTTTTTTCTACTAACAGATCAAAGCAGTCTTTGCTCTTGCCTCACACTGAGGCACACAGAATCTCTTGGTACACAGAATCTCTTCCTGTATATTAACATAGGATTATCAATACAGATAGGCTATATTATGCTATGATAACAAATATCCTTCAAATATTTGTGGCTTAAAAACAACCAAGATTTTTTTTTGTTGCTCATAGTAGTTCTTTAAATGTGTGTGTATGTGTCAGGGGGCTTTTTTCTACATCATTCCCCTTAAAGTACAAGGTAATGTACATTCCAATAGCAAGATAGCAGGAAAGGGGGAGGAAGGTAGTTTGTTTTCTTGCTGACTAAAGTGGTCTTCCATTTGTCATCCACACTTAACTTCTAGAGGGGGAACAGATTCTATTATCTCCCAAAAGGACAAGGACCAGAAACGCTAGTGAGTAGTAGTCATGTTGGTGGACATGCCAAGAACTTATCAAAATATTTCTTTAGATAAAAGATAAAATTCTCAGGCATAAAGGCAAAATTACTTTTGGGGGACTCACACCCGGCAGCTCTCAGGGGTTACTCCTGACTCTACGCTCAGAAATCGCTCCTGGCAGGCTCAGGGGACCATATGGGATGCCGGGCTTCAAACCACTGTCCTTCTGCATGCAAGGCAAATGCCTTACCTCCATGCTATCTCTCCGTCCTGAGAAAAATTTTTTTAAAGGTAACTTATGTCTACTGGTGATTAACAGAATGCAGTTTTTAAAATAATTACACATGTTGTGAAATATTCAAAATGGATTTGGGAATAAAGGAAAATGGATTAAGGAAATGAATGGAAAGCCCAACATATGCCAGGCACTGTGCAAGAGCATTACTAACATTTTCCATAATCCTGACTAGGCAGCAGTCCAATATTTAAATTTCCAGATCATAAAGAGGAAATAGGTACATTGAGACTTGGCATATGGTGAATATTTGTTCTTATTCAGGGTTCTGGCCTCTGTCTTAGCCCTTGGTAAAAAGGGGACGATCTACACTAAATACAGTGATTGCTTCAGATATTTGTTTTAGATTCTTCAAGATTTCGTCACTCAAAATTACTGTTCTTTTCAGAGCGCAGCTTTTAAAAATTAAATTACCCCCAGTATTATTTTACTTTCATGAATTTCAAAGACTTCCTTAGGAATTCAAAAAGCCTAGAATATGACGTTAAGGTCTCTGCAGTCTGTCTTCTCAGGCATAAACCACAGCCACCAGTCTGTCCTCACAAGGATGGTAATGGGGAAAGCAGCAGAGGACAACAACAACAAAAAAGTCATAAAATGGGATGCAAGAGAGCAGCAAAATACAAAATCATCACTCTTCTATCTGTACCAGAAAACATTCTCCAAAATCCAGCCCCCTCCCATATCCTTCACATTATGATTTCTATATCTATTGCAATACTTGAAATGACAATTTCTGACCCAAGAAGTTACATCTAGGGAGTTTTCTTTTAATTTCACTCTCTTATGGACAAAAAGGACTATATTGTTTTTCTTATGAAAATAAGACTTTTCTCATAAAAGTAGGAATGGAGTACAGTTCTTCTTGAAAGTAGCATCCATTCTTTCTTTCCCTCACTCTGCTTTTTTCCATTGAAAAATAGTCATCAGTTTGCAGAGTACTTCACGTATTTCAGCCCTGCTAAAAAGTTCAAGCAGATTTATTTGTAAAAAATATATACATGTGTGTTAATATTCCTTGTGATTAATTACCTATTTCCTTGGATGAGTAAACCCAGTTCATTACTGTTGGTTGCTGTTATCACTGTTAAGTCTTCAGTCTTCAACAGACACCGATTATCTTTGCTATGCTTCAACCTTTTCTATACAACATACACTTAGTTCCTAGAAAGGCCAAGCAATGAAAATAAGTAGAAACACACTTCCAGAAAATTTTGAAGCCTTTGTGAGGAAAGTGGCAGAAAAACATAGTTTTACTCTCTGGAATTTAAGTAAAATAAAAAAAAAATTAAAAACCTAGTATTTACCTAATTTTATTTTGCTTCCTCCAACATTATGTGCATTTTAAACCTCTCATACAGAGAAATGTTGAAAGAATTTGAAGTTGATCCACTCCCAAGGTACTACTGTTATGGACACTTTGAGAGCTTTTTTAAAAAATTATTTTTAAAATTATGTATTGAATTAGCATGAATTAGAAAGTTACAAAATTATTCATGATTCGGTTCCAAGGATTCAATGTTTGATCTCCAATTCCTTCACCAATGTCCCCAGCTTCCCTCCTGCCACCCAGCCTGCCTTTTGACAGCACTTACTTCCCCTTTAGGTACTTTGGTTCACAATAATGTAACCGATAGGATACTGTGCCTATCACTTTATCTCCTTTCAGATTCCAGTCTTTGTTCAGAGGGGCAACTCAGTTTTAGTGGGTTTTTTTCTGACTTATCCCCCCTCCTCCCACAGTGATGAACTTTCTACTAACGACCTATTGCCTGTCCCTTGTTTCTATTATTTTTGGGCATAAATTACTCCCCTACTATGCTTCTTTATATCTCACAAATGAGCGATATCTTCCATGTCTATCCCTCTTCCTTTGACTCATTTCACTCAGCATGATACTTTCCAGAACCATCCATCTAACAGCAAATTTTATTATTTCATTTTTTCTAACAGCCATGTAGTATTCCATTGTGAATATGTACCATAGGATTTTAAATCCAGGCATCTATTCTTGGGCACTTGGATTATTTCCAGATTATGACCTTTGTGAATAGTGCTGCAGTAAATCAAAAATGTGCAGATGTCTTTTTTTGCATTGTGTTTTTGGGCCCTTGAGCTATATTCCCAAAAGTGGAATTGCTGGGTTATATGGAAACTCAATTACTGGGTTTTTTGTTTTGGTTTTTTGGTTTTTGGGTCACACCTGGCAGCGCTCAGGGGTTACTCCTGGCTCTATGCTCAGAAATCGCTCCTGGCAGGCTCAGGGGACCATATAGGATGCCAGGATTTGAACCACCGTCCTTCTGCATGCAAAGCAAACACCCTACCTCCATGCTATCTCTCTGGCCCCAGTTACTAGTTTTTTTGAGGTATGTTCTTATTGTCTTCTGAAAAGGCTGGACTAGTCCACATTTCCCCCAGCAGTGAAAGAGAATCCCTTTTCCCCCACATCTTCCCTAACACTGGTTGTTGTTGCTCTTTTTGATAAGGACAGTTCTCTTTGAAGTGAAGTGTTCTTATTGTTATTTTGATTTGTATTTCCATAACGATTAGTGATTTAAAACACTTCTTTTCCGTGTCTTTTGGCCATTGGTATTTCTTCTTTGAGGATGTTTCCTTTCATATCTTCTCCCATTTTTTGATGGGGTTGGAAGTTTTTTCTTGTAAAGTTCTACCAGTACTTTATATATCTTTAATATTAATCCTTTCTCAGATGAGTGATGGACACATAATTTCTCCCAGTCTGTGGACTGTCAATACTGTTTACCTAGAAGATTTATCATATTTTGCTGCATATCAAAGACAGTTTTAGCAATCAGCATATTTCACTTCAAAACTTAGTTTTTCCCATTGAACATAGTGTTTGCTATGGGCAAATGATTTTGATTATGTTGAGGAAAGTTCCTTCAATTCCCATTTTATGGAGAATTATGAATTGGTGCTGGATCTTGCGAAAGGCTTTCTCTGCATCTATTGATATGATTGTATAATTTTTGTTTATTTCTTTATGGATATATGATGCATTATGTTGATTGACTTGCATATGTTAAATCATCATTGCATCCCTGAAATCGATCCCACTTTATTATAGTGTATGATATATTTGATGAGTTGTTGGATTCTATTTGCTAGTGTTTTTGGTGAAGACCTTTGCATTTCTCTTCATCAGGGATAAATATAATTTGCTTTTTTTGTGGTATCTCTGTCTGCTTTTGGTATCAGGACAATGTTTGATTCATGGAAACTCTTTCGGAGTATTTCTTTTTCTTAAACTTCCTGAAAAAAGAGATAGCACAGCGGCGTTTGCCTTGCAAGCAGCTGATCCAGGACCAAACGTGGTTGGTTCGAATCACGGTGTCCCATATGGCACCCCCGTGCCTGCCAGGAGCTATTTCTGAGCAGACAGCCAGGAGTAACCCCTGAGCAATGCCAGGTGTGGCTCAAAAACCAAAAAAAAAAAAAAAGCATGAAAAGAATTGGCAGTAGGTCTTCTTTAAATTTCTGAAAGAACTCACTAGTGAATCCATGCCTGGGATTTTGTTTAGGGGCAGACTTTTAGTTTAGTATCATTTAAATTTCTTTGATAGTTATGTCTATTTTATATCTTCTTGGTTCATTCTTGGGAAGTAATGGGCACTCAAGAACTTATCCATTTCTTTTATTTTCTAATTTAGTGGCATAAAGATATTTTTCTTTAATAATTTCTTTATTTAAGCATCCTGCTTCAGAAATGTTCATGGTTGGCTTTCAGTCATCAGAGCTTCAAGAAGCCACCCACTTCCCTTGGTTGCTGGCTCCCTCCTTTTCCATAAAAGTATTATAGCCTATTTAAATTCCTCTCTTTGCTTTATTATCACATATTCTTTAAATTTTATGTTCTTCCTTCAACCTTGTAAGATTCCTTGTAATTGCTTTAGTCCTATGTGGGTAACCCAGGATAACCTACCTGTTTAAAAATCTATCCTTTCGTTACATCTCTAATGTGCTTCTTTCCACATAATGTTATTGCATTATTTGGCTTTGATTATTAGAAAAAAGTGGCATAACTGACCTAAAAACAGAAATTATATTTTTCTCTTGGAAATTCTAAAAGTTGGGAAGTCTAAGATTAAAGCACTGGTTCTATTTGGTTTCTGAAAAGAAAGTTTTCCTTCTGGTTCTCTTCCTCCTATTCCCTTCACAATTAGAAACTTATTGACAGAATTTCAGTCATAAAGTTCCAATGCCCATCCCTTCACCAGTGCACATTTCCCACTACTAATGTCCCCGGTTCCCACCCCACCAGAGTGCCTCTATGATGGACATTTTCCTTCTTTCTCACTCACTCACTCACTCACTCACTCACTCACTCACTCACTCACTCACTCACTCAACCAATCTCTATCTCACCTTATGATTTCATTTAACCTACTTTTTTGTTGTTTTGAGTCAACACTGACTATGTTTAGGACTAACCTTTGGCTCTGTGCTCAGGAGTCCATTTATGGTTCTGGGTAGGAAAAAGGAGTTGGCTGCATGAAAGGAAAACATCATCACCACTCTACTATCTCTCCAACCTTGACTTCATTTAATTTTAATTGCCTTCCTATTGACCCTGACTCCATATACGAACTTGGAGGGGAAGGTAATAAAATTCAGTTCATAGCAATAACATATTTATAGATTTTGAGCTCTAGGACATGGATTATTTAAGAGAGAAGAGAATTACAATTCACCTTTCACTTTTAACGTAGAGTTCTGAGAAAATTCAGGAGTCCACACCTAGCTCGTCAAAGATCCAAGGAAAATCCTAAAGTCAGGAGACCAAAAGGAAGATTCAACAATAAAGGAAGAGGAAGCTACCATTGCTGTTGTGAAAATTCAAAGTTTAATTAAGAGAGAAAAATTTTAAAGAGTTTTTATTAGTCAAAATATGGGGCCTCAACCTATAAGTCTCTTTGTAAATTTCTATGGTGAAGATCCCTCAATCCCTAGGTTTTACCTCTGCTCATTGGTAAATCAGACCCATAAAGAAAAGAATACATAATTATTCTTTAACAAAGAAAAGACATCTTAGTTAATTTATAACATTTTCCCCAGTCAACTTAAGGTTGTTGTCTAAGTTTATAATTTTGTAATAAAGGAGAGGCCTGATTCATAGCTTCAAAGCTATCCTTTAACCTTACAAAGTCAATTGAGTCAGAGCTTTGCGTATGGAACTATGTCAGGGCCGAAGGTTATTTGAATCTCTTATCCCAAGAGGGTGAAATCAGGTTGTGATCTCAGGCTCCTTCCAGCAACTCATAAACTTGATGGGATGAATTTGGAATCTTGGCCTTCTGGGCATTTTTTCCTTCTTCTTGCCCATGTTTCTTCACATTAATGATTATTATTTAATTGGCCCTAGTCTCTGAAGTGGCCCTGACAAGCAATCCAGGGAGGAGACATTTCCAAAAGAACCTAAATGTCTTTTCTTATTATCACTTTGTCTTCACCTACCTCCTATAGAATTCCGAGTGCCATAAGAGGAGATTATTTCTAGAAAAGGGTGATTTGCTGGTTGTCACTCTTGCTGACAGATCAAAGCAATGATGGTAGTTACAACCACACGTTGGATTTAGCAGAGTGGAGACCGGTCCCTTCATTATTTATAATCTGAGCTTTATGCCTTTGATCTCTTCTCAGTGTCCTTATTTCTGCATTTGTGCTTCTGAATAAATGACCTGCACTCAAATGTAATGGTCTATGCTGGGAAACCCAAATCAGCCACATATATAGGCTCACATTTTTGCAGAAGAGTAAATAGGAAAAGCTTGGAATGATAGGAATAGATGCTTTTGTAACCAGAGAATGAAAACTGTATAGGAAATTAATACTTCTTATCCCCAAAGTGGGAAACACTTTAAGTTTGATTTAAAACTTGTCTTGTATACAGAAGTGCATTAGTTGCTCTCTTTCTCCTTATTTTGACTTATTTTCTGCTTTCACATCTAATAATTTAACATGTATGAGGGAAATAGAAAGCCTGCCTAGAGTACAAGTGGGGGCGTGGTGGGGAGGAGGGATATTTGGGACATTGGTGGTGGGAATGTAGCACTGGTGATGGGGGGTGTCCTCTTATATGACTGAAACCCAACCACAATCATGTTTGTAACCAAGGTGTTTAAATAAAAAATATTATTAAAAAATAAATATTTATTACTGATTACAAAAAACAAAACCAAATATGTACCTTAAATATTCTGTGAAATATTCATAATTCACTTTGATCACAATAAAAATTATTAAAAAGCATTATATATTTGTCTATTATCTCCTCTAACTGAAATAAGGAAAATGATATATCTGTTAATATTCACATTGTATGCCTACTTCTAGTAGTATATAGCATCAAGTTGGCGTCTAATAAATAATTTGTGAATAAAGTAATAAGTAGATACATAAGTTGAGAACTAAATTTTTATAAGAACATGAAAATATTATTGTTATTGCTGTTTTGGGGTCACAACTAATAGTGCACAGGGCTTATTCCTGGCTCTACACTCAGGAATCACTCCTGAATGCTTGGGTGGGGGGGTCCATATGTAATGTTGGATATCAAGCCCAATCATCTGTGTGCAGAGAAAGCATCTTAGCCAGTAGTTCCGCTATTAAGGAATTTTTGGAGCAGGAGTGATAGTACAGAGGGTAGGATGCTTGCCTTGCATGACACTGACCCAAGTTCAATCCTTGGCATCCCAAATGGTATACTGAGTCTTTTAGGAGTGATTTCTGAGTGCAGAATCAGGAGTAAGGCCCAAGCACTGCTGGTTGTGGTGCAAAAATACAAAACAAATACAAAAACCAGAACATGGAACTTTAAACAACTTCAGTGCCATTACATGAGAACATAGGAAAGTAAAATGTAGTCTAAGTATCTAAGGGTAAAAGATCTATAAGCCATTGTAAAGAATAAATATAATATATATAATTCACAGAATTCATATAATTAATATATGATACATATAATTAATATGATTCATATATATTCATATTAATATGGATAAACCTTAAAAACAAATATTAAGGTATAAAAGTAACAAGCAGCATGAGGTATAGAATATAATACTGACTACTGGGGTTGTATGGAGGATCAAGGAAGAATATTTTTAGATAAAATAAGCATATAAATATAAAGAGAGCTAATATAAATAAGGATAAATAAAAATACAGAGATATAGTACAGCTGATAAAGTTCTTGCCTTGCACATGAGAGAGACAGGTTGGATCCTGGGCATCCTATATGGTCCCCTGAGCAACTTCAGGGCTTCTCTGAGTACAGAGACAGAAGCAACACCCCAGAGATTGGCACACATCACAAAGAATGAGAACAAGCAGTGTTGGTGAGGATGTGGAGAGAAAGGAACTCTAATCCACTGCTGGTGGGAATGCTGTCTAGTTCAATCTTTATGGAAAGCAATATGGAGATTCCTCCAAAAACTGGAAATCGAGCTCCTATACGACCCAGCTATACCACTCCTAGGAATATACCCTAGGAACACAAAAATATAATACAAAAATCCTTTCCTTACACCTATATTCATTGCAGCACTATTTACCATAGCAAGACTCTGGAAACAGCCAAGATACCCTTCAACAGATGAATGGCTAAAGAAACTGTGGTACATATACACAATGGAATATTATGCAGCTGTCAGGAGAGACGAAGTCATGAAATTTTCCTATACATGGATGTACACGGAATCTATTATGCTGAGTGAAATAAGTCAGAGAGAGAGAGAAAAATGCAGAATGGTCTCACTCATCTATGGGTTTTAAGAAAAATGAAAGACATTCTTGCAATAATAATTTTCAAGCACAAAAGAGAAAAAAGCTGGAAGTTACAGCTCACCTCATGAAGCTCACCGCAAACAGGAATGAGTTTAGTTAGAGAAATAACTACGTTTTGGACAATCCTAATGAGAATATACAAGGGAAATAGAAAGCCTGTCTAGAGTACAGGCCGGGGTTGGGTGGAGAGGAGGGAGATTTTGGACATTGGTGATGGGAATGTTGCACTGGTGATGGGTGGTGTTCTTTACATGACTGAAACCCCAATACAATCATGTGTGTAATATAGTTGGTTAAATAAAAAAAAATAAAAATAATAAAAAAAAACCAAGCAACTCCTCAGGATCCTCAAGTGTGCCCTAAAAAATAAAACAAGGATAAATTCTTATACAATGAGTATTTTTAGTTCATCTATATGAGAAAAATAAAAAAGAGTTGTCTATGAAGTATTTGCTTAACTAAGGAATATAAAACAGGGTTTCTTAAGAGCTTGAGATGGTACCAGTGGGACCAGAGCAGAGTAGAAAAGCAGTGGGACACTCATGTCTATAAGCCAGGGATCCAACCTAAAACATAAGGATAAATATATTTTTTTTGTGTGTAATACAGCTCTTCTTACTGAAAATTAGAATGTCATGCATGGGATGTGGGAGACAGCTCAAAATCAAAAGCACATGGCTTGAATGCATCATCCCTGAGTTCAATCCCTCATAGTTCAAAACTTGCTTTGAGCAATATCCCATCATTGGATCTTTTTTGGTTTTTGGGTCACACCCAGCAGTGCTCAGGGTTTACTCCTAGCTCTATGTTCAGAAATTTCTCCTGGCAGTTTCAGGGACCATATGTGATGCTGGGATTCGAACCACTGTCCTTCTGTATGCAAGGCAAATGCCTTATCTCCATGCTTTCTCTCCAGCCCCTTATCATTGGATCTTAGCATTGAACTTTCTCATCCTGGTTGGTTAGGTGTTGCAAGAGAAGCCCTAGGTCCTCTTAGCACATCTTATTGGGCCCTTCCCAATGTAATTCATGAAATAGAAGCCCTAGGCCTCCTAAATAATACTGCATATGGGACCCCCAAAATGTTATACAAAAAATATATTTCATAAGCTTGAATAGTAATTTTGAAGGAAAATTGAAAGAATAAACAGATGCCCTTTACAAGGTAATTAATCTTTTATCTGGAAAAGCAGAAGTGATTTCAAAATCATCTAATTGACAGATATAACTGAGCTGTCAGACAATTCGGTCCCTTGATGCATTATTATGTCAAAATGTTAAGGTCTGTGTTTGTGATAAGGAATGTGTTATCTTTAGGTAGGCTTTAGAAGTCAGAATAAATATACATTTTCACTGGAAGATCAAAGTTGTAAATCCAAGAAAATTTATCTCCAGGCAGAGGTTGCTCAAGGTGTCGCAATTTTTATGAATATTTATATATTAACATGAAACACACTTTATTTGCCTTTTTGGGGGGGATTCGGGCCACACCCATTTGATGCTCAGGGGTTACTCCTGGCTAAGCGCTCAGAAATTGCCCCTGGCTTGGGGGGACCATATGGGACGCCGGGGGATCGAACTGCGGTCGCAATCTTTCCTTGGCTAGCGCTTGCAAGGCAGACACCTTACCTCTAGCGCCACCTTGCCGGCCCCTTTATTTGCCTTATTAGCAACTTATTTGAATCCCTTATATATCCTTTTATTTATAGAATATAACTGCACTGCTACAAAATGATGGTAATATCTGATATCAAGTAGTCTTCTATGTTTTAATGCAGGAATACTTACAAAATAAATGTTTTTTTAAATGGTCATGTCTAAAACATGACTACAGAAGTTGTTATTCCATAGTTGTACATATTCCTGCTAAATGTACAAATAATGCTACACCTTGAAAGTGGATTGTCAATAAAAATGTGTAGAATGAATAAACAAATTTAATGTAGTCTATTTAAATGTATGACTATTATTCACATAATTTGTTAGGACACTGTCACTTTAGTGTATCTTCGGACTTTAATTATCATGTCTTGGTGAACAAATACAAAGATATACAACAGGAGAAGAGGAAGTACTAGGCATTTAAAGGAAATCTCAATCTAGTCCTTGGTAATGTTAATATTCATTCAGGTGGTCTGTAAATATTAGGGTCTGTAAATCATTTAACTGCTCCAAGCCTTGCTCAAATGAAAGAATTGCACTGTGTTTTGCTTATGGGTTTCTTAGGGTGTTAGTAAATGTCCTTTAGATAAATTTGGGCAACCTAAAGTCAAGCAAATTAAATAGATGACTGCTGTCTTCATCTCCCTTTTGCATTTCTCAGAACCTTTGTGCAACTTGTATTAACATATATGAAATAATATGGGACCCATGAGGTGGCGCTAGAGGTAAGGTGTCTGCCTTGCAAGCGCTAGCCAAGGAAGGACCTTGGTTTGATCCCCAGCATCCCATGTGGTCCCTCCAAGCCAGGGGCAATTTCTGAGCGCTTAGCCAGGAGTAACCCCTGAGCATCAAATGGGTGTGGCCCCCATTTGATATACATATATGAAATAATACATGAATAAAATATTTCCCATTTTTTTGGATGACAGTCTTCCCCCTCCCCCCGGTTATTGAGGAGCATCTGCAAGTCTACTCTTACACCTCTGAGTTTTGTCCTCTATTAAACTGAAGTTCCCTCAAGTCTAGAAGATCAGTAGGTGGAATGTGCCTTTCACAGGTATTTATTTGGCTAAATCGCAGAATAGAGATTGCGAATATCCTCACAAGGACTGTGGTGTTTTTCTTTGTCTATACATTGGAATAATATGGGAGATAGTTTCATTACTGAGGCTGCATCCACAGATATTACCACAGACATTAGTTGTTCTGGGTGTCATCAGAACATGAGGTTGTTTAGAAGCTTCTTAAGAGATTTCTAATATGTAGTCTTCATTGAGAACTACTGGGCTAGGAGAAGTTTCCTTCTCTGCTAAAGTGATATCCAGGGTTAGAAATACATAGGGACATAGATGGCGAAAGGAGAAAAGAGGATGATTAAAACCAAGAAACCTTATAAATGATAACTCTGCACAAAAATTTTCTTAAAACCCCCAAATAGAGAACTCTGGTCTAGACTAAGAATACACCCAAAGCAAAATTAAAACCTCACAAACAAAAAACAAGTAGTTAGGATTGATGATGGAAACAAACCATAATAGCTGGAGGGTTTGCTACATTAGCATCACAGAAGATACTTCCTTTAGGCAGAGCTCTCATTGTTAGAATGAAATACTTTATTTTTGTTTTAGGGTCACATCTAGTAGTATTCAGGGGTTACTTCTGGCTCAGCACTCAGAAATCACTCCTGGCAGTGCTTCAGGGACCAAATGAAATGAGAGAACAACCCTGGATTGACTACACGCAATGCAAATGTATGACCTGTTTTACTATCAATTTGGTCCCAGAGGAAAATAGATTAATGTCAGCTAATTGTTTCATGAGAAATTTTGCTTATGTTTTCCCCCAATGGAGCCAGTGTGCACATTTTTCTTCAACTTCCCACTGTAATGATGTTTATGGTCTGCAGAACTCTTTTAATTCATATAGTAACTTCTATAGGAACTTCTTTGGGCCTTAGTGAAAAAGATGAAGCCAGGAGCAAGAAGATTACAGTTTCACTAATGGGCAAGAGGCAATTAAATGATCAAATCTGCATCCTTAAGAAACTCTCAAATTTCACCTAGACAGGCACTGCCCCAAGTGAATACATATGGTGGGGAGAACATGATCTCACACTAAACTAAACATAAGCTAAACTGGGCAAAACTTAGTATATGTTCCTTATTGCCCACTATGACATGCATGATAGATTAATTGATAATATTGATATTGGTAATATTAATTGATCATGTTGCAATTTCATGATGAGTTTGGACACAACCTCAGAATGTTTAATAATGCAGAACTCCTAATATCTACCACCAAGTGATAACAGTTAGCAATTATCATTCCAGGTCAGGAGTCATACTCAAAGTGATGAGGATAGTGGAATTGTGGTAGGCAACAAGATCTCATTTATTAATTTATTCAATCATCTTATATTGAAAAGAAGTCTGTGCCTGCAGTTGGTACAAGGAGACATAATGGTTTCTAATACAGTCAAGGAACCTAAAAATGAAACAAAAAGAAATATTAGTACAAATTGTATTTTACTGAGAGGAGTTAGAAAGCTAATACTTAACATTTTTCCTTCCTATCTTCCTTGTTTTAAAAACTGTAAGAAAGGGCACAGAAATCAAGGAGAAATCAAGCTTATAACCTTTGTTGACTGGAAGACAGTGGCTTAGGTATACAGCCTTTGGGTTAAGGTTAAGGTTCTTAAGGTTCTTCCCATGTTGGACTTACCATCCTGTTCCTTGAAAACTTCAGATCACAACCCATCCTGTCCCATGAAGCATACCTTAAAGGTAAACAAGAGTCCACGCCTACAACCTCTTCAAGTAGACAAGTAGAGGTATGTATGGTTAATTCATTCACCCAAACCCATAATTCCTATGGATGCCCTCATTTGGAAAACCCAACTTTGAGAGGAAAATAAAGTCTTCAATGAGGAATTTTAGGATTACAATATGAACATCAGAAAGCCTGAGTAGGACCTTTAACAGGAGTTCCCTAGTAGTTTAGCTTCAGATCAATCTTTTTTCCTTTGAGGACTAGATCATGCAGGGTTTGATGTTAAGGAAGAGTTGTAGGGTCAGGGAGAGGCTCTAAAGGCCCATGCACATGAGGTAGTCCTCACTTTGATCCTTGGTACTGCAGGGTTCCCTCCTTTCCAGCATCTCTGAGAGGCTACTGGGTCTGGACCTCATCCCCCGCAAAATAAAAATTGAGTGTTTTAGCTAATGGAATAGCAAAATATTGAAGAGTTTAATCAGAGAGGCAAAATGTTTTTCCTTTTTCAAAAGGAAAGTTTTGAATATTTCAAAATTTTCAAAAGCAAAGAGAACTGGAGGCGGACAGGAAGTAAGATTGCCAGAATTAGCAAATAAAAATACAGGATGCCAGTTAAATTTAAAATTTAAATGAACAAAAAATAAGCATGTCTTCAATGGTATAACTTCTAATTATTTTCATCATTTAATGAAGTGATTGTTTATCTGTTCACCCAAGTTTGGACATACAACACATTATTTGCAATCTAACAAGAGGAAAAGAAACAGAGAAACCAAGTAGGAATTTATGGCAGAGATTGTTTGAGGAGAGGAGGAGGTGAGATAGGGTAGAGGTCAGTCCTTTTTGGGAAGCAGACTCAATGGTGGATTGATGGGATGGGTGACAGAAATCGTCTGGGCTTATTTTGAGTTACTCAAATTGTGGATCAATCTTTTCT